>NW_026872466.1:0-13353 GCF_032173495.1 Musca vetustissima
TTGAAAAAAATATATAATTTTAAGGGACATTATATTCAGAGAACCACTGTGCGGGATCTATAAAAGATACGCCTGATCTGAAGGTACCGTATGAAAGCTGGTCTCCTCTACTTTTAGAAAATGTTTTTTTCAGAATTTTCTGACACAGAAATTTTGAGAAAAAAATTTTTGAAAAAAAAATATAATTTTAAGGGACATTATATTCAGAGAACCACTGTGCGGGATCTATAAAATATACGCCTTATGCGAAGGTACCTTATGAAAGCTAGTCTCCTCTACTTTTAAAAAATATTTTTTTCAGAATTTTCTGACACAGAAATTTTGAGAAAAAATTTTTTGAAAAAAAAAAAAATATAATTTTAAGGGACATTATATTCAGAGAACCAAAATATTTTCTATAAAAGATACGCAGAAATTTTGAAAAAAATTTTTTGAAAAAAAAATATAATTTTAAGGAAAATATTTTTTTTCAAATTTTTTTTTCTCAAAATTTCTGTTTCAGAAAATTCTAAATAAAATATTTTCTAAAAGTAGAGGAGACAAGCTTTCATATGGTACCTTCGGATCAGGCGTATCTTTTATAGTTCCCGCACAGTGGTTTTCGTAACATAATGTCCCTTAAAATTATATATTTTTTTCAAAATTTTTTTTCTCAAAATTTCTGTTTCAGAAAATTCTGAAAAAATATTTTCTAAAAGTAGAGGAGACAAGCTTTCATACGGTACCTTCTTTTATAGATCCCGCACAGTGGTTCTCTGAATATAATGCCCCTTAAAATTATATATTTTTTCAAAAATTTTTTTCTCAAAATTTCTGTGTGAGAAAATTCGGAAAAAAAATATTTTCTAAAAGTAGAGGAGACCAGCTTTCATAAGGTACCTTCGGATAAGGCGTATCTTTCATAGTTCCCGCACAGTGGTTCTTGAATATAATGTCCCTTAAAAATATTTTTTTTTCAAAATTTTTTTTTTCAAAATTTCTGTGTCAGAAAATTCTGAAAAAAATATTTTTAAAAGTACTTTCATAAGGTACCTTCAAATCCACATACTGCTGTGTGTCTTTGCTAGTTAAATTCGTTTTGTAGCCCTTAACGATACGTTTAAAAAAAATCAAAATTTCCGTGTCAGAAAATTCTGAAAAAATTATTTTCTAAAAGTACAGGAGACCAGCTTTCATAAGGTACGGCGTATCTTTTATAGATCCCGCACAGTGGTTCTCTGAATATAATGCCCCTTAAAATTATATTTTTTTTTCAAAAAATTTTTTCTCAAAATTTCTGTGTCAGAAAATTCTGAAAAAAATATTTTCTAAAAATAGAGGAGACAAGCTTTCATAAGGTACCTTCGGATAAGGCGTATCTTTTATAGTTCCCGCACAGTGGTTCTCTGAATATAATGTCCCTTAAAATTATATTTTTTTTTTTCAAAAATTTTTTCTCAAAATATCTGTGTCAGAAAATACTGAAAAAAATATTTTCTAAAAGTAGAGGAGACCAGCTTTCATAAGGTACCTTCGGATAAGGCGTATCTTTCATAGTTCCCGCACAGTGGTTCTCTGAATATAATGTCCCTTAAAATTATATTTTTTTTTTCAAAATTTTTTTTCTCAAAATTTCTGTGTCAGAAAATTCTGAAAAAAATATTTTCTAAAAGTAGAGGAGACCAGCTTTCATACGGTACCTTCAGATCAGGCGTATCTTTTATAGATCCCGCACAGTGGTTCTCTGAATATAATGTCCCTTAAAATTATATTTTTTTTTCAAAATTTTTTTTCTCAAAATTTCTGTGTCAGAAAATTCTGAAAAAAATATTTTCTAAAAGTAGAGGAGACCAGCTTTCATACGGTACCTTCAGATCAGGCGTATCTTTCATAGTTCCCGCACAGTGGTTCTCTGAATATAATGTCCCTTAAAATTATATATTTTTTTCAAAATTTTTTTTCTCAAAATTTCTGTGTCAGAAAATTCTGAAAAAAATATTTTCTAAAAATAGAGGAGACAAGCTTTTATAAGGTACCTTCGGATAAGGCGTATCTTTTATAGATCCCGCACAGTGGTTCTCTGAATATAATGCCCCTTAAAATTATATTTTTTTTTTCAAATAATTTTTTCTCAAAATTTCTGTGTCAGAAAATTCTGAAAAAAATATTTTCTAAAAGTAGAGGAGACCAGCTTTCATAAGGTACCTTCGGATAAGGCGTATCTTTCATAGTTCCCGCACAGTGGTTCTCTGAATATAATGTCCCTTAAAATTATATTTTTTTTTCAAATTTTTTTTCTCAAAATTTCTGTGTCAGAAAATTCTGAAAAAAATATTTTCTAAAAGTAGAGGAGACCAGCTTTCATAAGGTACCTTCAGATCAGGCGTATCTTTTATAGATCCCGCACAGTGGTTCTCTGAATATAATGTCCCTTAAAATTATATATTTTTTTCAAAATTTTTTTTCTCAAAAT
The DNA here is from genome assembly GCF_032173495.1 of Musca vetustissima. Lineage (NCBI taxonomy): Eukaryota > Metazoa > Arthropoda > Insecta > Diptera > Muscidae > Musca > Musca vetustissima. The sequence goes on from NW_026872466.1 coordinate 2,453, forward strand.
TTCTGTGTCAGAAATTTCTGAAAAAAACATTTTCTAAAAGTAGAGGAGACCAGCTTTCATACGGTACCTTCAGATCAGGCGTATCTTTTATAGTTCCCGCACAGTGGTTCTCTGAATATAATGTCCCTTAAAATTATATATTTTTTTCAAAATTTTTTTTCTCAAAATTTCTGTGTCAGAAGTTTCTGAAAAAAACATTTTCTAAAAGTAGAGGAGACCAGCTTTCATACGGTACCTTCAGATCAGGCGTATCTTTTATAGATCCCGCACAGTGGTTCTCTGAATATAATGTCCCTTAAAATTATATTTTTTTTTTCAAAAATTTTTTTCTCAAAATTTCTGTGTCAGAAATTTCTGAAAAAAACATTTTCTAAAAGTAGAGGAGACCAGCTTTCATACGGTACCTTCAGATCAGGCGTATCTTTTATAGTTCCCGCACAGTGGTTCTCTGAATATAATGTCCCTTAAAATTATATATTTTTTTCAAAATTTTTTTTCTCAAAATTTCTGTGTCAGAAAATTCTGAAAAAAACATTTTCTAAAAGTAGAGGAGACCAGCTTTCATAAGGTACCTTCGGATAAGGCGTATCTTTTATAGATCCCGCACAGTGGTTCTCTGAATATAATGCCCCTTAAAATTATATTTTTTTTTTCAAATAATTTTTTCTCAAAATTTCTGTGTCAGAAAATTCTGAAAAAAATATTTTCTAAAAGTAGAGGAGACCAGCTTTCATAAGGTACCTTCGGATAAGGCGTATCTTTCATAGTTCCCGCACAATGGTTCTCTGAATATAATGTCCCTTAAAATTATATTTTTTTTTCAAATTTTTTTTCTCAAAATTTCTGTGTCAGAAAATTCTGAAAAAAATATTTTCTAAAAGTAGAGGAGACCAGCTTTCATAAGGTACCTTCAGATCAGGCGTATCTTTTATAGATCCCGCACAGTGGTTCTCTGAATATAATGTCCCTTAAAATTATATATTTTTTTTCAAAATTTTTTTTCTCAAAATTTCTGTGTCAGAAATTTCTGAAAAAAACATTTTCTAAAAGTAGAGGAGACCAGCTTTCATACGGTACCTTCAGATCAGGCGTATCTTTTATAGTTCCCGCACAGTGGTTCTCTGAATATAATGTCCCTTAAAATTATATATTTTTTTCAAAATTTTTTTTCTCAAAATTTCTGTGTCAGAAATTTCTGAAAAAAACATTTTCTAAAAGTAGAGGAGACCAGCTTTCATACGGTACCTTCAGATCAGGCGTATCTTTTATAGATCCCGCACAGTGGTTCTCTGAATATAATGTCCCTTAAAATTATATTTTTTTTTCAAAAATTTTTTTCTCAAAATTTCTGTGTCAGAAAATTCTGAAAAAAATATTTTCTAAAAGTAGAGGAGACCAGCTTTCATACGGTACCTTCAGATCAGGCGTATCTTTTATAGTTCCCGCACAGTGGTTCTCTGAATATAATGTCCCTTAAAATTATATATTTTTTTCAAAATTTTTTTTCTCAAAATTTCTGTGTCCCTTAAAACCTTCGGATAAGGCGTATATAGATCCCGCACAGTGGTTCTCTGAATATAATGCCCCTTAAAATTATATTTTTTTTTTCAAATAATTTTTTCTCAAAATTTCTGTGTGAGAAAATTCTGAAAAAAATATTTTCTAAAAGTAGAGGAGACCAGCTTTCAGAAGGTACCTTCGGATAAGGCGTATCTTTCATAGTTCCCGCACAATGGTTCTCTGAATATAATGTCCCTTAAAATTATATTTTTTTTTTCAAATTTTTTTTCTCAAAATTTCTGTGTCAGAAAATTCTGAAAAAAATATTTTCTAAAAGTAGAGGAGACCAGCTTTCATAAGGTACCTTCAAATCAGGCGTATCTTTCATAGTTCCCGCACAGTGGTTCTCTGAATATAATGTCCCTTAAAATTATATATTTTTTTCAAAATTTTTTTTCTCAAAATTTCTGTGTCAGAAATTTCTGAAAAAAACATTTTCTAAAAGTAGAGGAGACCAGCTTTCATACGGTACCTTCAGATCAGGCGTATCTTTTATAGATCCCGCACAGTGGTTCTCTGAATATAATGCCCCTTAAAATTATATTTTTTTTTTCAAAAAATTTTTTCTCAAAATTTCTGTGTCAGAAAATTTTGAAAAAAATATTTTCTAAAAGTAGAGGAGACCAGCTTTCATAAGGTACCTTCAAATCAGGCGTATCTTTTATAGATCCCGCACAGTGGTTCTCTGAATATAATGTCCCTTAAAATTATATTTTTTTTCAAAAATTTTTTTCTCAAAATTTCTGTGTCAGAAAATTCTGAAAAAAATATTTTCTAAAAATAGAGGGGACAAGCTTTCATACGGTACCTTCAGATCAGGCGTATCTTTTATAGATCCCGCACAGTGGGTTAAAACATATATTGTTTTTTTCTCTTTATTTTAGACAATATTATTTGTTTTTTACAAATTTTTTTATCATAATACATCATAACTCATATTCACAAAATGAAAATATATTCTGAATATAATTTAAATATATATAATTTCGTAATAAATCAGAATTTATTTTCCGTGAATTCTGTTATACCGTATTACAAAACTGTTATACTGAACACAACCACACATACTGGTTTGTGTCTTTGCTAGTTAAAAACGAATTTATCTTCACGCACATAGCTATATCTAAATCTGAACCGATTTTTCCCAATTTCAATAGGGTTTGTCCTTGGGCCAAATAAATGAGCTGTGCCATATTTCATCCAAATCGGATGATAAATGCGACCTGTACTTTGTTTACAATTTAACATCAAGAGGCGGACGGATTTTTTTTTACGGGAGGGAAAGGGGAAAGAGAAAAAAGGGGAAAAGGGAAAGCGGAATTTTCTCTAGTGAAATTATTTGCTTGCGATTTTTTTGTTTCCTTTTGACTGAAGACGGGAAATTTTATAGGTTAAACAAAATAACCAAAAAATATGTAAAGAAGCGGAACTGAAGAAGACGAAGAAGAAAAGGAAGGAAAAGTTGCGGAAAAAAAGAAAACAGAGTTAAGAAAGAACACACAAAAAACCAACCACAATAACCCAAGGAACGCACAAGCACACACACAACCTCAAAGGTACCCACTCATGGCTGACTATAACTTTCCAACCAGCAGAACAGCAGAATCACAACAACAACAACAATGATAAGTTGCAACTGTAGTCAGGATACATCATAGCTACTGTTGTTGTTGTTGTCGAACAACAATATAATTTCATCATTGTTGTCAGTATTTCCGTTATTCCGACACAGACTCACACACATACAAAGGCACAGCACACAACAGTTGCTGACAGACTAACTCACGTACCGGACATTGTGACTGACAGAACGACAGTCAGACAGACAAACAGTCAGATGGTCTTGTCTTAAATGCTCTGGCATAAATACCCGCTCATACACATTCGAATAAAATAATGCTAAAAATACCCAAGGGATATATAAAAGAAAAAGGAAGGGCAGGGGAGGAAGGGAAGTAGAAGTGGTTGGGGCGGGGGGTAAAGTATCGTCATATCTACATTTATCCTGCGTTGCGGCGTTGCAACACCCTCCAGTGTAATGTACACAAAAGTACCGGAAAATTTTTTGTGAGCATAATATAAAGAGTCGACGACTAACTACGATACGATCTGGTAGGAAATTGAAATACAGCCCCTTACCTCCCACCATCCCCCGGGGAACTTGGGGAACAAGGACTATTGAATAATGGCACGTTTAACACAATAGTCATCATATCTTCGTTATTTTATAGTCCAACACCTCCCCCCGTCTCAACTCCTACTCACCTTCCCCTCTCACACAACCAGCCAGGACACTCAGATAAAAAGGTGTAACATGCTAAAGTAAGCAGGGCAGAGTAGGAAGAAGGGAGGAGGATGTATAAAGAGAGTTGGTGGAACATGGATAATTTTTCGTGTGAATGAGGTTGTTGTTGGTGGTGGTGGTGGTGCGGGTTCGGAATTTTTTTGAACATAATGTAAGTGAATACACAATAAGCATAAATACGTTTATGTTTGTAATTTTATTATTTTTTCAAAAAAAAAAAAAATAATAATAATCTGTGACCATGGGGGCAGATTTTCAAGGAAAGAGATAAATTATCTAAGAAAAAAAATTGAATTTTCGGCATAATTAACTAAATTATCCGTACAAGGGGCATTTTTAATCGAAGAAAAAATAAATTTTCCCTGTAATCGATAATTTATCTAAATTTAGATAAATTATCTAAAGCTGAAAAAGTCATAAAAAGTAACGAAAACTGTATATCTGTTAAGAAAAAGAATATTTTCTTCAACGAAACGTAATTTATTCACTAGAAATTTAATTTATCTCCCTTTAGATAAATTATCTATGACAAAATAATGTCTCATATAGAATTTATCTATGAAGAAATAAATCGAGATCTTTTAAAGTTAAAGAAAATTAGTCTATCGCCTTTAACAGTCGTTTATCTAAATGTAGATAAATGACCTATCTCATAGATAAAAATAGATTAATTATCTTTTAAGCGGGTAAACTATTTATAATCATAAATAGTTTACTAGGGCAACAGAGAACATTTTTAATCGAAGGATCTATCTAAATTCAATAATTTATCTAAATTTAGATAAATTATCTACAGCTGAAAAAGTCATAAAAAAGTAACATAAATAATTTATCTGTTAAGAAAAATAATATTTTCTTCTATGAAAAGTATTTTATTCACTTGAAAACTAATTTATCTGTATTTAGATAAAATTATCTATCACAAAAAATGGTCATGTAATTTATCTGAGAAGAAAAAATTAGATATATTTAAATTAAAAAAATAGTCTATCAAATTAAAAAAATTATCTAAATTTAGATAAATTATCTATTCCATAGATAAAAATAGATAAATTATCTATTAAACAGAATAAGTTATCTATCATCATAAATAGTCCAACTATGCAACATAACACATTTTGAAAGTAACGAAATTTTATTTTAACACATAATCAATAATTTATCTAAATTTAGATAAATTATCTACAGCTCAAAAAGTCATAAAAAGTAACAAAAAAGATTTATCTGCTAAAAATGGCATTTTCTTCAAAGAAAAGTAATTTATTTACCTGAAAACTAATTTATCTCCATTTAGATAAATTATCTATCACAAAATATGTGTTCATATATAAATTATCTGGGAAGAAAAAAGTTAGATATATTTAAATTAAGGACAAAAAGTCTATGCACTACAAATAGTCTATGCAGAACTATTGATCTAAAAGTATATAAATCATTTATCTCATAGATACCAATAGATAAATTTTATATAAAATGTACAAAATTATCTTTCTTCATAAATAGCTTAATTTTGCCATCGGGGAATATTATTTATTAAAGGAAATATAATCCTTCCACTTTAACAATAATTTATCTGTATTTAGATAAATTATCTATCATAAAATATGTGTTCATGTATAATTTATCTACGAAGAAAAATAGAAATATTTGAAGGTGAAGGGAATTTAGTTCATTTTTCATTAGTTGAACAGTGATTTATCTAAATGTAAATAAATGATTTATTCCACAGTTATGATAGATGATAGATAATGTATCTCAGGTTTTAGAAAATTTAGCTGAAGCCTTAGATGCCATAACTATGGCCGTAGAAATTGCAAATAATGACATAGATAATATACCTACGGTCATAGATAAATTCTAAAAGGTATAAGCAAATTTATCTAAGATCGTAAATAAATTATCTAAGGTTTTAAAAAATTCTCTGAGGTCGTAAATAAATTATCTAATCTTTTAAAGAATTATCTAATGTCTTAAAAATCATCTGAGGTTGTAAATAAATTATTTAAGTTTTAAAAGAATTATCTAAGGCCTTAAAAAATCATCTAAGGTCTTAAAATATTATCCAAGGCCTTAGATAAATTAGCTAAGGCCTTAAATAAATTATTTAGGGTTTCAAAAACTATCTAAGGTCTTAAATAAATTATCTAAGGTCTTAAAATATTATATAAGGCCTTAGATAAATTATCTAAGATCTTAAATAAATTATTTAGGGTTCCAAAAATTATCTAAGGTCTTAAATACATTATTAAGGTCTTAACTACATTATATAAGGTCTTTAAATATTATCTAAGACCTTAGATAAATTATTTGGGGCTTCAACAATTGTCTAAGGTCTTCTTAAAATATTATCTAAGGCCTTTGATAAATTACCTAAGATCTTGAATAAATTATTTAGGGTTTAAAAAATTATCTGAAGTCTTAAATAAATTATCTAAGGTCTTAAAATATTATCTAAGGCCTTAGATAAATTATCTTAGATCTGAAATAAATTATTTAGGGTTTCAATAATTATCTAAAGTCTTAAATAAATTATCTAGAGTCTTAAATAAATTATCTAGGATCTTAAATAAATCATCTAAGGTAAATATAAATTTTCTAAGGTCTTAAAATGTTATCTAAGACCTTAGAAAAATTATCTAAGGCCTTAAATAAATTATCTATGAACTTAAATAAACTATCTAAGGCCTTAATAAATTATCTAAGACCATAGATAAATTATCTGATATCATAAATAAATTAACTAAGGTCTTAAAAAAATATTGAAGATCTAAAATAAATTATCTAAGGTTTTAAATAAAGTATCTAAGATCTTATAAAATTATCTAAAGCCTTAGAAAACTATCTAAGACATAACATAAATTATCTAAGTTTTTTAAAAATTGTCTAAGACCTAAATGAAATTATCTAAGTTCTAAAATAAATTATCTAAAGTTTTAAAAAAATTATCTAAGACCTTAATTAAATTATCTAAGCTAAATATAAATGTTCTAAGGTATTAAATAAATGATCTAAGGTTTTAAAAAAGTTATCTAAGGTTTCAAAAAATTATCTAAGGTTTTAAATAAATCATTTAAGTGTGTAGATAACATATCTTCGAGATAATTTTTAAGATTATTCATTCATTTATCTGAACTAATTTTCGATATATAATTCACAATTTATTTATCTAGGAACTTAGATAATTTCTGTCATGTCTTAAACAATGCAATTTAAGTTCTAAGATAACTCATTTGATAATAGATAATTTATCTGATATGATTTTTGAATATATAATCCAAAATTTATTTATCAAACGACTTAGACATATTATCTCATGCCTTAGATAATTATTTAATATAACTTCAAATAATTTATCTAATGTCTGGATCGTTCAAATACTTTATCTAAGGTCTTAGATAATTAACTATGGGTCCACATTCAGATAATAGATTATTTCAGATAATAATTTAATGTATATACTCTCAAATATAATTTCTTTCTGATCATAGATAATTTATCTGAATTTTTTTTATATAAAACCATGAAATTTAGTTATCTAATGACTTTAGATAATTTATCTCAAGTCTTAGACAATACAATGTATGTTTAAAGATAATTCATTTGATTATAGATAATTTACCTGATATGATTTTTTAATATATATATATATATATATATATAACCCGTTAATTATTTATCTAAGGACATTAGATAATTTATCTGAAAGCTCCACTAGTGTATAGAGGATGACGGATAATTTTAAATAATTTATCTATTGTCAGAGAAAGTTGTCCTGGTTCATCCAATATTTATCTAAGCTCCTATGTTATTTATCTAAGGCCTTGGTTAATTTACCTGAGGTCTGAATATTACAATTTTTTTTAAAATCTTTATATTTTGTTCATAGATGATTTATTAGGTTTTAGATAATTTATCTGAAATAATTTTTGGTATATAAAACCTGAAATTTATTTATCTAGTGGCGTAGATAATTTATCTCACGTATTAGACAGTGTATATAATGTGGCGAATAATTAAAAAAAAATTATCTAATGTCAGCGAAAGTTTTTCTGCTTTATCTAACATTTATCTACGACCCTAAATTATTTATCTAAGGCCTTAGATAATTTATCTGAGGCCTTGATATATAATAATTTATTAAAATCTTTATCTAAGATTTTATATTTTTATCTAATGCCAGCGAAAGTTTTTCTACTACATTTAACATTGATCTAAGATCCAAAATTATTTATCTAAGGCCTTAGATAATTTTATCTGAGGCCTTGATATATAATAATTTATTATAATTTTTATCTAAGATTTTATATTTTTTATATTAAATTTAATAATTTATCTATGATCCTAAAAAATATTATCTAAAATGTTATCTAAAGACCTTAGATAATTTATCTGAGGTCTGGATATATAATAACTTATAAAAATCTTGTTTCAAAGGTTTTATATTTTTTATATAAAATTTTATAATTTATCTATGATCCAAAAAATATTATCTAAACTGTTATCTAAGGCCTTAGATAATTTATCTATTATAATATATCTTTATCTACGGGTTTATAGTTTTATATACAATTTAATAATTTATCTATTACCCTAAAAACTAGTATCTAAAATGTTATCTGAGGCCTTAGATAATTTATCTGATTATTTTTTTAAATTTCAAAATCTTAAATAACCATCAAAATTATTTGAAGAATTGAAAAATTTATCTATGATCCTAAAAAAATTATCTAAAATTTTATCTAAAGGCCTTAGATAATTTATCTGAGGTCTGGATATGTAATAACTTATAAAAATCTTGTTTCAAAGGTTTTATATTTTTTATATAAAATTTTATAATTTATCTATGATCCAAAAAATATTATCTAAAATGTTATCTAAGGCCTTAGATAATTTATCTATTATAATTTATCTTTATCTACGGGTTTATAGTTTTATATACAATTTAATAATTTATCTATTACCCTAAAAACTTGTATCTAAAATGTTATCTGAGGCTTTAGATAATTTATCTGATTATTTTTTTCAAATTTCAAAATCTTAAATATCCATCGAAATTATTTTTCCATTCGAAAAAAGAACAATTTCCCCACGGTTCATCTTCCACTTCCAACTCATCCCCCACCGCGCAACTGGCTAAACGTTATCCTTCCCCCAGCTCCTCCTCCACCTCCTCCCATCCACCATTTAGTTCGAATTAGTCTTTTAGTTAAGCTTTTATGTTCTTCTTCTTCTTTTGTGTGTGTGTGTTGTTGTTATTTTTATTTTATTGAAACGTTTAAGAGGAAGACAGGCAGACAGACTGACACCGAGGACGTCGAAGGACAGGAACCAAAAAAAAAAAGATGAAGAACTCACAACCACCAGAAAAAATAGAAACCTCAATGCCCTAACCACACTTTTTTCCACATTTCATTTCCCTAGTATCCCTTCCTCCGCACCCCTCGAAGTCATCCTGTTGCGAACTTAGGTATTCAGGCAGACACAAGTGAATTGTATGGATTTGTTACAATGAGACTTGTGTGGATGGGTGTGTGTTGGACAGACATGGAATTGTCTTCAAGTGGTGGAGAGAGGCGGAGGTGAAGTGTGTGCGGGTGCAGTGGCGTGGTGTGTCGTCCCGAACATGGTTGACATGATAACACCGAGTAATTCAATTCCAAATACTTTACATTATTGATGTTAATGTGTTTGATATTACTGTTGTTGTTGGTGGCGATGATGGTGAGGGAGTTGTTGTTGGTGGCGATGTGAGTTGTTGTTGTTGTGTGTCAGACAAAAGTTGGCTGTTGCTTTTACTCAGGGAAACCCAGCAGTGTGTGATTGTGGCTAGGGTAGTGGCGGTGGTGACAGTGGCTTTAACTGTGGTGGTACTACTAGGTGGTCGACCAACAACAACAACAACAAAATGAGGACTTCATTGCCATTTCGGAAAACTTTTGCTTCAGAGGTTGGGTGAATGGTTTGGTGGTTGGATCGGTGGGTGTTATTATGGTTTTGAGGGGTGGAGAGGATGTAGGTATTAAATGAATGAATGAGTGTTGCCAGGAGACTGGGAAGACGATTTTTGTTGTTGCTACTGTTGTTTATTCAAGTATTTAGAATTTTTATGAGCTTTTTATGTTACACGTTGCGTGGGGTTTCAGGATGTTTTTATATCCTGCTCCAACAGAAGGTGGAGGGTATATTAAATTAGTCATTTCGTTAGGAACACCTCGTGGAGATCCCGTGGAGATCACCAGAAAGTTTACATTTTCTTGATCCGCATACAATTTTTTGATGGCCGGACGAACTTCAAGAAGTTTCGTCCGGTCCTCAGTCTGTCGAAGTAACGATAGTGACGACTTCGCAAATTTTTAAGATAGAGCTTGGAAATTTTGCACCTAGGTGGTATTTTATGCCTAAGATACTTGGTATTGAAAATGGGACTTATCGGTCCATTTTTTGGTGTAGGCCCCATATATAAGGGAACCGCCATATTTTCGGGATTTGGGCGTATTTTTTACACATTTTCAAACATAATGAGCCTATAATTTGTAATTATGGGTTCTTAAGAGAAAAAAAAAATACATGCTGACACTATAAGGTCCATAAAAAGGTCTCATCGGATTCTGGGTACTTTGGAGGCCATAGGCAGATTTGTCCAATAAAATTGGCAGAAATTTTACATTCCAGGTTATAACTAGGTGTAAACAACTTTTGCGGAGGCAATTGTAAATATAGGGACATACACAAAGGTTCCGCCCAATTAGAAGTATTTAAAGGGCCCCGGGCGCATTTTCCAGCCGAAGTGGCTGTAATTTGGATTTCAGGGTTCTTGGAGCTTTGAAATTTTGCACATAGGTGGTATTTTATGCCTAAGACACTTGGTATTGAAAATGAGGCTTATCGGTCCATGTTTTGGTATCAGATCCCATATGACGGAACTGCTACATTTTTGGGATTTGTTGGATTTTTGTCAAAATTTCCAACAGAATGGGACCATAATTTGTAATTTAGGGTTCTTGGGAGAAAAAAATACATGCTGACACTAGAAGGC
>NW_026872467.1:0-13367 GCF_032173495.1 Musca vetustissima
ATTTATTCAAGGACTGGCATACCCAGAGGCGTGGATTTTTAAAAGACAATTTATTCAAGGACTGGCATACCCAGAGGCGTGGATTTTTAAAAGACAATTTATTCAAGGACTGGCATACCCAGAGGCGTGGATTTTTAAAAGACAATTTATTCAAGGACTGGCATACCCAGAGGCGTGGATTTTTAAAAGACAATTTATTCAAGGACTGGCATACCCAGAGGCGTGGATTTTTAAAAGACAATTTATTCAAGGACTGGCATACCCAGAGGCGTGGATTTTTAAAAGACAATTTATTCAAGGACTGGCATACCCAGAGGCGTGGATTTTTAAAAGACAAAAAGACAATTTATTCAAGGACTGGCATACCCAGAGGCGTGGATTTTTAAAAGACAATTTATTCAAGGACTGGCATACCCAGAGGCGTGGATTTTTAAAAGACAATTTATTCAAGGACTGGCATACCCAGAGGCGTGGATTTTTAAAAGACAATTTATTCAAGGACTGGCATACCCAGAGGCGTGGATTTTTAAAAGACAATTTATTCAAGGACTGGCATACCCAGAGGCGTGGATTTTTAAAAGACAATTTATTCAAGGACTGGCATACCCAGAGGCGTGGATTTTTAAAAGACAATTTATTCAAGGACTGGCATACCCAGAGGCGTGGATTTTTAAAAGACAATTTATTCAAGGACTGGCATACCCAGAGGCGTGGATTTTTAAAAGACAATTTATTCAAGGACTGGCATACCCAGAGGCGTGGATTTTTAAAAGACAATTTATTCAAGGACTGGCATACCCAGAGGCGTGGATTTTTAAAAGACAATTTATTCAAGGACTGGCATACCCAGAGGCGTGGATTTTTAAAAGACAATTTATTCAAGGACTGGCATACCCAGAGGCGTGGATTTTTAAAAGACAATTTATTCAAGGACTGGCATACCCAGAGGCGTGGATTTTTAAAAGACAATTTATTCAAGGACTGGCATACCCAGAGGCGTGGATTTTTAAAAGACAATTTCTTCAAGGACCAGCATACCTATAGGCGTGGATTTTTAAAAGACAATTTCTTCAAGGACCAGCATACCTATAGGCGTGGATTTTTAAAAGACAATTTCTTCAAGGACTATCATACCTATAGGCGTGGATTTTTAAAAGACAAGTTCTTCAAGGACTGGCATACCCAGAGGCGTGGATTTTTAAAAGACAAGTTCTTCAAGGACTGGCATACCCAGAGGCGTGGATTTTTAAAAGACAAGTTCTTCAAGGACTGGCATACCCAGAGGCGTGGATTTTTAAAAGACAAGTTCTTCAAGGACTGGCATACCCAGAGGCGTGGATTTTTAAAAGACAAGTTCTTCAAGGACTGGCATACCCAGAGGCGTGGATTTTTAAAAGACAAGTTCTTCAAGGACCAGCATACCTATAGGCGTGGATTTTTAAAAGACAAGTTCTTCAAGGACTGGCATACCCAGAGGCGTGGATTTTTAAAAGACAAGTTCTTCAAGGACTGGCATACCCAGAGGCGTGGATTTTTAAAAGACAAGTTCTTCAAGGACTGGCATACCCAGAGGCGTGGATTTTTAAAAGACAAGTTCTTCAAGGACTGGCATACCCAGAGGCGTGGATTTTTAAAAGACAAGTTCTTCAAGGACTGGCATACCCAGAGGCGTGGATTTTTAAAAGACAAGTTCTTCAAGGACTGGCATGCCCAGAGGCGTGGATTTTTAAAAGACAAGTTCTTCAAGGACCGGCATACCCAGAGGCGTGGATTTTTAAAAGACAAGTTCTTCAAGGACTGGCATACCCAGAGGCGTGGATTTTTAAAAGACAAGTTCTTCAAGGACTGGCATACCCAGAGGCGTGGATTTTTAAAAGACAAGTTCTTCAAGGACTGGCATACCCAGAGGCGTGGATTTTTAAAAGACAAGTTCTTCAAGGACTGGCATACCCAGAGGCGTGGATTTTTAAAAGACAAGATCACTAGGATTTCTTAAAGAAGACCAGTAGGTCTTCTCATAGAAGAAATATTGATATTTTTATATTTATCATAGAATACGAGGAGGTCTTATCATAGAAAGTCAGTAGGTCTTCTTATAGAAGACTTGTAGGTATTCTCATATAATACCATTAAGTCTTTTAATAGAAGACCAGCAGTTCTTCTCATAGAAGACCGGTTGATTTTCTCATAGAAGGTCAGTAATAGAAATTTGTTTACTTTTCTATAATATTTAAAATTTCATTGGCCTCATGACCTTCCATGCGGACACATTTCCACAATATTAAATAATTTTAATGTAAAATTACAAAATAGCTAGTTAAAGCTGTCATGCAAACACAACCCCCTTTCCCTTTTTCACAAGGCCGGAAAAAGTCAATCCACTCTTCACATATGTAAGTGCGAACCTGCCTATTTTTTTCAAGTGATTTATATTAAATTAAATAATTTACTATACATTTTGTTTTTGATGATAACTTTCAGACAGCTCAACTTTAATATCTTGTCTTTCAAGTTTTCAATATTTTTTTATTGCAAATAACGTCAAAGTCGACTTATAAGTTTATTAACTTGCAGTTTATGCTGCCGTTGGCATCGAAGAAAGTTTTATGTTCAGAAAACACCAACGATGTTTTGGTGTTTCACTGTTTCGAATTTCCAAAACAAGAAACATCGACGCCTGAATTTGTCAAGTGGCAACATTTTACAAAAACTTAACTGCAACGTTCATGCATGAACGTTGTTCGAATTGAAAGCGAACGCCCCTGTCCAGTTACTTGATTGTAGTGTGGACACAAATTACAAGTGTGTTTCAAAAAGAGATACCAAATATGTTGCTTATAGTAAAGAAAGGGGAGATCTCAAATGATTGAAATATTAAAAAAATATAATTAATATAAAAAATAAATATTTAAATATTAACGATATAAACATAAATATTAAAATTTGCTATGTTTAGACCGAACGGTATTCACCATTCACTTCATATATAATCTATATATTATTATCAAAGGGTTGCCTTTCTACGAACAGATACAAGAAGAAGTTGATCTCTTATTCGGAGTAAATTTCCATTCGCTCCATATGAAGCTTAGAATGTTGACACTTTGAGAGGGAGGTTCAGAAGAGCTGAACGGATCGGTCCATACATCGCACTTGATCTAGCTTTGGTAAGAATATTGTGATGTGCAGAGTAGAATGAGTATACCGATAAGACCCATCTTCAAGCATTGGCTCCAAATTTTCTGAAACATATTTGGTCCAAAGAATATCGCTGAGTTCATTTTTTCATTGCAAAGTGTATACACCCTCATAAGCAGTAAGATTCAGAAGATAAAAATAAGTTTTTGGGTGGAACGTACTGTACGGCTAATGACCCAGCATGTCCACGTTTTGGTCGGTTAAAACAGAGCTGAGACGATATATGAGAGCCCTCATTGTCATGGTCACAATATTTCGTCATCTCTAGTTTTATTTGGTTCAAACCAGTTCTCTGTTCCCAATTCTCATGCGGAACACTCAGACATGGCCAGAAGAAATAGGCTATCACTTTATCCGAAGTACTTGTATTGGGCCTACCTAAAAGTGGTCAACGAAAACCAAATCCCAGATAAATAAGTAAGGACACCAACCGACGTACAATAATTTAAGCAACGATAGATGGCAGTCTCATCACCTAGGGTAACCTACAGCAGACTAATTAAAAACCTAATTAGCTGAAATAAAAAAAAAATATGATTAACGGAGATATCACCAGAACTAATAGAGCATGATGGCAATGCTGCAGCAGAAAATTATAGGGTCTCTGCACTGACATTTTAATAAATAATGTCGGCATCAACATCAACACATGAGAACAACACAAAATAGGAATGGCGTCACCCAGAGGAAAACAGCAACACTAAATAAGTATGGACACAAATTCACGGAGGCATTTTTTTTAGCCTATCCTAGCCTCGTCACCTAGGATAGGCTACAGCAGACTAATCAAAAATCAAATTAGCTGAAATTAAATACGAATAATTAAGAGTAACAGGAGAAAAAAGAGGTCTCTGAATCATATTTCGAGATATTACACACACAATGCAACACATGATGATAACACAAAGTAGGAATGGCGCCATCCAGAAGAAAATGGCAAAACTAAATAAGTTTGGACACCAATCATTGCACACAAATTCAAAGAGGCATTGTCGCTAATCAACGATAGATGGTAGTCCCACCACATAGGACAGCTTAAGGCAGACTAGTCAAAACACTACTTAGCTGAAATAAAATAAGAATTATTAACGAAGCTAGCATAAGGACTAATTGAGTAAGATTGCAATGCTTAGTGGTAGCCCTATGATGGGATTTCCGTAGCCGCCTGATATTCTAATATACATTCCCGGCATCAAATCAAGACATGAGGATAACGCAAAATAGAAATGTCATTAGATAAATTCACCCAGAGAAAAATATCAATTCTAAATAAGTACAGATACCAACCCTTACACAAAAAATCAAGGGGTGTTTCTAGGCAACGATAGATGGCGGACTAATTAAAAATCATGAGATAGCGAGTATGGTGACATGCTTTGTGATGGCCCAGAGGAGTAGCAGCAGAAAATTATGAGGTCTACGTAGCCGCCTAACTCGTTAATAATCAATCTTGGCATCAACATAAATACATTAGAATAACACAAAATAGAAATGACGTCATCCAGAGGAAAATAGTAACACTAAATAAATGCGCACACCAACCATTACACAAAAATTTAAGGAGGCATTGTTTCTATGCAAATATTGATGACAGCCTCATCACCTAGGACAGACTACAGCAGACGAATCAAAAATCGAATTACCTGAAATAAAATAAACATGATTAACGTAACTAACACAAGGACTAATTGAAGGAGTTGGTTATAATTTCCGAAAGCCGTGTGTAACGGAGTAACAGGAGAAAACAAGGAGACTCTGAAGAATATTTCGAAGTATTTCGAACAAATTGACAAATTTTAAATATACCTTCCATCTTATAAAAATAATTAACAATTTTCTTTAAGAAATTTTCGATATATTATTAAAAACTGTTGCAACAAGATTTCGAGGCTAGAAAATTCTTTGTGGGAATGGAACCCATTGGCGAGTATATTAAGAATCCAGAAGGACTCAACATATCATCCCATCTCGCGACCTTTTGGGTCTTTTTCATCCTTATTTGCTTGAACTAAAACTAAAGTAAATACCATGAGATGAGATTTGTTTACCTCCACATATTATATAAAATCTTCAGTTCTGGCAACTCCACTATAGACCAGATTTTCACACTATGCCAAATCCTGGAAAAGTCCCAGGAAAAATACATCCTCACATTCCACCTATTCGTCGACTATTAAGCCGCATTCAACATACCTATTCGTTCAGAGGTTTTTAAAGCCATGTCTGCGTTCGGCATTCCTGCAAAATTAATACGGATATGCTGAACAACTTTAACTGGCACAAATTCAGCTGTTAAAGTCGGAAAGGGCCTCTCGGAGCCTTTAAATACCGAACGAGGATTCAGACAAGGTGACTGTTTGTCGCGTGACCTTTTCAATAACCTACTGGAAAAGGCAATACTATATGCAAAGGTGAACAGAAATGACACTCTGTACATCATACTCGCCTACGGCGATAACATAGGCATAATAGGTCGAATATTACAAGCGGTAGCAGCCACCTTTGAGCGAATTAAGAAAGAGTTTGCCAAAGTGGCAGACTGGCAGTAAATGGCGAGAAGACCATGCTGATGGTTTCAACGCGCAAGACGCCCAGTAGACTCGGACTAACTGTGGAACTTGAAGATTAAGATTAATACAGATTTTATATACCTCAATACTGCTATAAATAAAACTTAAACTAATAACTAAAACAAACTCACACTCTACAAGACGCTGGTGTATGCATCAGAAGCATGAGTACTTGCACAAGCAGATGAAACAGCTCTTGGAGTGTTTGAGAGAAAAATTCTCTGAAAGATTCACGAACCGATTTGCGATGGTGAATATCGCCGTCGAATGAACAATTAGTTGTATTCTCGGACATCGTCATAGTCAGACGTATTGATCTGCAGCGACGACGGTGGCTAGGTCATGTTGTAGGAATTGATGAGGATGCCACAGTTCAAAAGGCATATAAAAGCAAGCCAACTGATGGTTCACGTAGAAGGGAAAGCCACCAATTCGATGGGAAAATCAAGTTAAAGACGACATTTCGAAACATTGTTTTTCGTATTGGAAATTGTGTGCACTAGACCGACGAGCCTGCAAATCTTTTTTAAGCTTGGCTTATGGAAAAAATGTTCTATTCGAGCCAGTAGAGTAAGTATTATAAAAAAATGCCGCTCATGAGATTTGAGATAGGGTCCCCAAAGACGATAAATGAATATTCGTATGTTTTCAAGTCATTTTCTACTCTAACCCGAAACTTACTCGGAAAATCTTATATATAAATTTCAAATAAATTGTAGATAATGAAGAAGTACCTGATCTGTCTATTATTTACTATAAACTAGCCGAACTCAATAATAGCAACCGATCTTCATCAAACAAGCCATGTTGTTTCTTTGAGCCGATCTCTGGTAAAATTTAGTAAGAACGACCAGAAAAACTGATAACCGCTGAACTTCAGGCAAAATTTCATAGGGATCAGTGCGACATTTGCGACGTATAATGTGAAGTGGGAACATAGACAATATCGGAACACATATCACTCATTTGCTGCAAGACTGGTATAAATCAAAAAAATTGATTTTTCAGAAAATGCGTTTAAACCCTCCAGGGTATAGATGAACTTCTACAGGGTATAGATGAACTTCTTCAAGGTGTGTAAGATCAATTCATCTGCATTTTTTGCACAACATGAAGTCTGATATTGCGAGCTACTCTGCATCATTGTTTCAAAAATTACAATTTTTGATTTATGCTGATCTTGCGGCAAATGATTCAAATATTATTGTTATAAATATTGTGGTTCAATGTCTTTTCGGAGCCAATACATAGGCCATATAATGCAAATTTTGACTTTTTCAAACAAACGTTTTGGTTCATTTGACGACGTAAATATTGACCGATCGGTATCAAAACTGTCATCCTTAACATTTTATTATTTTTTCTCCAATTTGGGAACCTCTGACTCTTTCAAGCAATTCATCATTTTACTTTTTTCTGCTTCATCTTGTCCGAACACCGGACAATCAAACAAATATTGCCGGCATGCGGAGACACTACAACTGGTTTTCAGTATTTTTTTTTTCTACATGGCTAATTTTCCATGAAAAATCACCAGCGATGGACGTTAAAATCATTTAGTATTTATGATTGTTTTCGATGTTCGGTTTTTATGATCCATTATCTGAAAGCGAAAGGATTTTCACTTTTCTCGCCCAAAGTTTTCTTCTTTTTTGTATTTAGTTGATATTTCTGTGGAAAAATGAAAACAAAAAAATCCAGCCTAAACTATGGCAAATTGTGGCTAAGTTTGATGTGAAAAACGTTATGATGTTAATAGTTGGGGTGGGAGAGGTGGTTGCTCGTTTGAAACATTTATGTTCGATTTTGAAAACGTTTAATATGGTCTATTGTGTTTTGACCATTTACGAGTCACGGGTGAGTACATTTATTGATAAGATTGTTGGCAGATGATGTGATTGTGGTGTGGTGGTAGCTCTGATGGATTGATGTCTGGCGAGCTTATTACGCATTTTGATTATGATTCACTTTCAAATGCCAGCATTTCGAATGCAACTGAAAAAAAAAAACATAAACTGGAACTTTAAATTGAAGCACAGTTAACGTTTTCAGTTTTTATTTCCAACAATTCGCCCAACGGTATTAGAGAAACTTTTTGGTTTTATTTTTTTTATAATATGATAAAAAATGTAAAAATAATTTAATTTCAAGCTGAAGGTGTAAACTGAACGTGCGGAATAATAATTTCTAAAACATAGTATTTAAACCATTTATATTTGAACATTTTTATACATGGCTAGGTGTTTCGAAATTTGTGCAAATATAGATAACTTAGGTTGTTATAAAATTTAATATTTTCATTGCACCTGCCATATGTTTTTATAACCTAATTACAGCATTATTAAATATATAATATTTATACCCTACACAACTATGTTGTCAGGGTATTATAGCTTTGTGTAGTTCCAAAAGTTTGTAACGGCGCGAAATATTGGTCCTAGACCCAACATTAAGTATACCGATCGTCATATCGCGACCAGCTGAGTCGATCTAGACATGTGTGTCCGTCCGTCCGTCTGTCCATTATAATTTGTAAACACTTCACGAAATTTTGCATGTAGGATGGGTTCTGGCCAATGAAGACCCCTATTGTTTTTGGAAAAGATCGGTTAATATTTAGGGGATGAAATGGACCAAAAAAATAATTTTTGTCGGTTTTTCTGGTCGCTCCAGAGGTCGCAATTATGGCCCAAACACCGCGAATTTTTGCATGGAGAAGGGGATCGGGCCAAAGAATAAGCATGCCTGTTTAGATAAAGATCGGTTAATATTTAGCGGGTCAAATGCACCCTGACTTCTGTGTGTAAAAATACAAAATTTGTAATTTATAGCGTATATATTTATCCCTGAAGGACATAGACCCCGGAAGTTGATAGTATATCCAAGAGGCGTGGTTAACCTTTAAATTGATACCAATTATATTGTCGTATGTACTCGGATGTGAGAGTAACACTTAAATATTTAAAGGTGCTTATGTATTCATATATAATTTAGTAACCCACTCACACACTAGAAGACGGAAATATAGCACTGATCGCTTTGAAATTTTCCATGATATACCAGTTATGGTCAAGGACAACGCCTATAGTTTTCGGTGATGGTTAGATAATAATTTTGGGATGAACTGGACCGAAAACATAATTTTTTGGTTTTTTTAAGAGTCTATCTATAGGCCACAATTGAAAGTCGAACATCACAACACAACTCACGGTGAATGTAATCTGGAGAAGTAATTAGAAGAGTTGTACTAAATATTAATTAGTAATATTTGTTGACATCAAGAGGGTGCAAATATCGCGGAATATTGCCCAAGCTCAGAATATAGAACTACAGAGAGTGAGAGAGAGGGTATCATATGGTCGGCCCCGTCCGACTATACTGCTCCGCTCACTGGTTAAATATTAAATTACTGAACTAATAAACAACAACAATAATGTATTAATTTATCTTCAACTTTGAATAGGGGAACCTTGTTTTCTAATTGCCTTTAAGAAGTTTGCCATCTGCTGCTTTTTAAAAAGAGTCTCCATTAAAGAATCCATCTTCTTCTGTCCCTGCCAAATATTTTTACTTTTTAATACTCAAAGCAAAAGATCTGCTGGACCTTATAAAATATTTTGTTTAGATAGAAACATTGACTTATATTGAAAATGTTCTGGGAGACAATTTCTTTACCCACTAAGATTCCGGAATGCTGCAATGATAAAAATATAGTCGTATGGGTTGGATAATTCACCTAAGACCATACAAATGTTTGTGAATAGATGAACTTTCATATAGAGGCTATACCTAAGCATAGAACGATATTTATAATCTTTGGCAAGAAAATTAGCCAACCAATGTGAAGTCAAATTAGAGCCAAAATAAATCAAAATACTGACAATTTGAGGTCACCGTTGTATGGGGTCTATATCAGAACATGAACAAATAATGAGGGTATATTATTTTTCATACGACAAAAATGCGACTCATCAAATTTTGGTTGTGGACACCATGTTTCTTTGGACTAAATCCTATTCAGACAATTTATAGTCGAGTTTGGTCCACCCGTGCACACGATTACGAACAGATTTCATTCAAATTTTGCACACCGTAGTATTTCTTCCAAAGTTAGTTAAAGTTCGAAGATGAGAAATGTCGGTCCACAGCTTCTGGTACCTCTCTCACAAAATGGTCAAAATATCATTCGATTTACACGGAATTTGGCACAGCGTAATGAATTAGGTATAGTATGATGTGTGTTAAGTTTCGTGAAAATGGGTTCAGATTTAGATATAGCTTCCATATATATTTTCGTCCGATTTTATTTAAATGGTTTACCAATGTCCCTATATATCATTCGATTTACACGAAATTTGGCACAGCGTACTGAATTGAGTGTAGAATGATGTGTGTTAAGTTTCGTGAAAATCGATTCAGATTTACATATAGCTGCCATATATATTTTCGTCCGATTTTAGGTAAATAGTGCACGAAATTTTGCATAGCGCACTGAAGTGAGTCCGGAACGACGTGTGTTAAATTTCGTGAAAATCTGTTTTGAACTCTTTGACTTCGTCCATTAATATATTTTCGTCCGATTTAACGTAAATTGTGCACTAAAGACTAAAAGTTTGGCCGTCTGCCACACAATGTACTGAAGTTACTATAACCTTTCGTGTATCTTGAAATGGGTTCAGATTTACATATTGCTCCTAAATATACTTTCGTTTTAAGTAAATGATACACTTAAGACTCGAAGCTAGGCCGATTGACACAACGTACTGAAATTAGTATATATAAATCTCTGGCAAGTCTATTTACAAAATTAGAATAAGTTTCAGAATGGCATGTGCTGGGATTGATGTTAGTCGGTTTACTTATAGATAAAGATCATGTCAATGTTCCTTCCTTTAATTTCATGTCAATGTTCCTTCGAATATACCCAAAGTGGTGAAGGGTATCATATAGTCGGCCCAGTCCGACTATACTACTTTCCTTACTAGTTTTTATTAGATATTGGAATACAAAATTGAAGCAAATTTGTGCTAAAGAAAACCTCCTCAAAATACAGAATATTGGGAGGCATCCTGTTGGTCCTTTTGTAAAAATCATTATTAAAAACCTACGCCTTTTTCGTACATTAAAAAATATCCATTAAAATCCACCATGTAGGACCGCCATGTAGGTCTCTTAAAAATATTCTTTAAAAAATCCACGCCATGTAGGTCCCTTAAAAATATTCTTTAAAAAACCCACGCCATGTAGGTCCCTTAAATATATTCTTTAAAAAATCCACGCCTTTTAAAAAATCCACGCCATGTAGGTCCCTTAAAAATATTCTTTAAAAAATTCAATATTCTTTAAAAATCCATGCCTTACTGGTTTCTTTTAAAAGAATATTCCTTAAAAAATACAGGCCCTGCTGGTCTCTTTTAAAAAAATATTCTTAAAAAATCCACGCTGCTGGTCTCATTAAAAAAAATATTCCTTAAAAAATACAAGCCCTGCTGGTCTCATTTAAAAAATCCACGCCTTGTTTGTCTCTTTTAAAAAAATATTCTTTAAAAAATACAAGCCCTGCTGGTCTCATTTAAAAAATCCACGCCTTGTTTGTCTCTTTTAAAAAAATATTCTTTAAAAAATCCACGCCTTGTTTGTCTCTTTTAAAAAAATATTCTTTAAAAAATCCACGCCTTGTTTGTCTCTTTTAAAAAAATATTCTTTAAAAAATCCACGCCTTGTTTGTCTCTTTTAAAAAAATATTCTTTAAAAAATCCACGCCTTGTTTGTCTCTTTTAAAAAAATATTCTTTAAAAAATCCACGCCTTGTTTGTCTCTTTTAAAAAAATATTCTTTAAAAAATCCACGCCTTGTTTGTCTCTTTTAAAAAAATATTCTTTAAAAAATCCACGCCTTGTTTGTCTCTTTTAAAAAAATATTCTTTAAAAAATCCACGCCTTGTTTGTCTCTTTTAAAAAAATATTCTTTAAAAAATCCACGCCTTGTTTGTCTCTTTTAAAAAAATATTCTTTAAAAAATCCACGCCTTGTTTGTCTCTTTTAAAAAAATATTCTTTAAAAAATCCACGCCTTGTTTGTCTCTTTTAAAAAAATATTCTTTAAAAAATCCACGCCTAGTTTGTCTCTTTTAAAAAAATATTCTTTAAAAAATCCACGCCTTGTTTGTCTCTTTTAAAAAAATATTCTTTAAAAAATCCACGCCTTGCTGGTCTCTTTTAAAAAAATATTCTTTAAAAAATCCACGCCTTGCTGGTCTCTTTTAAAAAAATATTCTTTAAAAAAATCTCTTTTAAAAAAATATTCTTTAAAAAATCCACGCCTTGCTGGTCTCTTTTAAAAAAATATTCTTTAAAAAATCCACGCCTTGCTGGTCTCTTTTAAAAAAATATTCTTTAAAAAATCCACGCCTTGCTGGTCTCTTTTAAAAAAATATTCTTTAAAAAATCCACGCCTTGCTGGTCTCTTTTAAAAAAATATTCTTTAAAAAATCCACGCCTTGCTGGTCTCTTAAAAAATTATTCTTAAAAAAATCCAAGCCTTGATGGTCTCTTTTAAAAACACATTCTTTAAAAATTCCACGCCTTGCTGGTCTCTTGTAAAAAAATATTCTTTAAAAAATCCACGCTTTGCTGGTCTCTTGTAAAAAAATATTCTTTAAAAAATCCACGCTTTGCTGGTCTCTTGTAAAAAAATATTCTTTAAAAAATCCACGCCTTGCTGGTCTCTTTAAAAAATATATTCTTTAAAAAATCCACGCCTTGCTTGTCTCTTTAAAAAATATATTCTTCAATAAATCCACGCCTTGCTGGTCTCTTTAAAAAAAATATTCTTTAAAAAATCTACGCCTTGCTGGTCTCTTTTAAAAATATATTCTTCAATAAATCCACGCCTTGCTGGTCTCTTTAAAAAAAATATTCTTTAAAAAATCTACGCCTTGCTGGTCTCTTTTAAAAAAATATTCTTTAAAAAATCCACGCCTTGCTGGTCTCTTTTAAAAAAATATTCCTTAAAAAATCCACGCCTTGCTGGTCTCTTTTAAAAAAAAATTCTTTAAAAAATCCACGCCTTGCTGGTCTCTTTTAAAAAAATATTCTTTAAAAAATCGACGCCTTGTTATGGTATTTAAAAAAATATTCTTTAAAAAATCGACGCCTTGTTAACCACAATCTGGTGGTTCTTGGATTGTCTGAGAACATTTGTCCTCAGGTCTGAAGAAACCTGTCTTTTTCTTACTTCCACATTCACTTGTCAACTTATTTACATATGTATAGCTTGACCTGTCTTCCGTTTTCTTACCCTCAAGTATTATTTAACCTGTATCTCTTTTCTTGTTCTTGTCCATGTCACCTGTATGCTGCTTGGACGACACAATACAATGGGACAACAATCTTTAGTTACTAAAATATTAGCTACGACCCGGCTGTCTATAAATCTGTCATTAAAAAATTTAAACCATTTCTGTCTCGACGATTTTGAATTGAACATCTGTATGTTTGTATGTATGTGTGTTTTACCTGTTTCTGGATTGAATTCGAATATCGAGACTCTCCGTTTGACTTTTATTAACTTGTTAGCTATAACAAATCTATTCTCTAAC
>NW_026872468.1:0-135330 GCF_032173495.1 Musca vetustissima
AAACAAAAACTATATAAATTATGTAGATTTTGAAAATTTATTGAAAAAAACTAAAAAAAATAATTAATAATTAACATTTTTTTTAAATAATGATAATAATAAACTAAAAATACCTTATAACAAAAATAAGTCATTATGACCCTGTTCCGCTGACCATTGGTTAATCTAAGTATTGTATTTTTGAAATTGAGTTAATGAAATTTGAAATATTTGTTTAATTTAAAATGATACAATATCAAAATTATTATACATTTTAAATTTATAGTTTTTATACAAAAAAAAAATCATATATTTTTTATTAAAAAAATTAATTTTTATTAAAAAAATTAATTTTTATTTAAAAAAAATATTGTTTAATTAAAAAACTTATATTTTTATTCAAAATATTTATTGTATTTTTAAAATTGTTAAATCTTCAGTTAATTATACCTATGTTGCAATTGGCCATAATATTAGTTTAATTTTCAAATATTTTAATTTCAATAATTTTAATTTTTCCCTTAACCTCTCTTCATTGAAAAAACTTTAAAAATTAAAAAAAATCAAAATATTGTAAAGCAAAAACAACAACAAAAAATATCATTGGTGATTTTTATGCTTTAGGTTAATTTTTATGTTTTATTTTTTCTGTTACTCTCCCTCATTCAACAACAAGTTTCAAAGAAACGCTTCACCGATTCTTCAGCTAGTTTATAAATCAAAAAAGAAGAAAAACAAAAACTAACAAAAAAATTCAAAACTAGAAAAATATCTAAAAAAAATAAACATATAAAAAACGTCTCAAAACTATTAGAGCAAGAAAAAGAACAACCACCACAATTTTGTAGTCAGTTTCGTTTTCAAAGTTTTTCATTTTTTTTTTAAACCAAAATCAATGAACAGAATCGGTGCAATCTTATCATTCAAAGACATCATTAGACGCAGAACAGTAATTATTTATTGCATTTAATTTTAAATCGAAAATAACAACAACAATAAAACAGAAAACAGAAAAAAATCATGCAAGGGGAGCCAAATTTGTAGTAACGCAACACAGGAAGTTAACTGGAGGTTAAACGGAGCGTATTACGCCGGTGTAGAATTTTGAAGTCAAGCGATTTGAAGTGAAGAATTTACACACAATGAGATATTTGATTAAATAAAGACTTCTAGAAAGATTATCTTCAATATATATTTTTTATTATATTTAACCCTCAAACTTAACATATCAATAGAAATGAAAATTCTTCGGCCAAATATGACAAATACGGCTTTCTTGGCTTTGAATTTAATTTTTGAGCTTTGGGTTTTTTTTTTAATTTGTAAGCAGAGAGAAATATTTTTTCTAATAGAAAAAAAAGTAATTCGTTGGAACTTTTTTCCTATTATAAAAATCCCTTAGACGTATAAATTGATTTTTTTCGATTCTGGGTAATATTTATTTTGAAATATGAAATTGTTATTTTCTATTACAAAAATCGCTTAGACTGAATATTTGTTTTTCTTTGGTGGTCAGGGTGTAATTGCCTGAGAAGGGATCCTCATAATGTACAATAAAATTTCCCTCTAAAATTCGCTCATACCTTAAACAATTTCATTGTATCTTTCAAGAACAAAATCCCGAACCTTCAGCACTTCGTCTATTAGCACCCAATGAGGGTTTGGGTGTTTGTCTTTAAAACCGCAATGAATCTTCAGGGTGTCAATACAGGCTTCTTGAACCTTAAACTTTTCTATAAGAACCCTCTAAAACTTAGCTCACATATTAAGATCATTTGGGAACCTTTTTTAAAAATAATATTCGAATCTATCTTTAGAATAATTTTTCCAAATGGAAAATATTATCAAACCCCCAATTACTGTTTTTTTTTTTTAAATAAGTTTTATTCCACAACTTTTAACATATTTTCTAGACCTGTACGACATATGGCTTGAGTACGGAACGGCCTTTTCCTATTAAAAATATCTGAAATTTCAAAAAATTTTGTCCACAAATCTGAGGAATCTTTTTAAAGAAAAAATGACCCATTTTTCCAAAAGGAATTATGAAATATTTTTTCCGGTAGAAAATTGTCTATAATACTTAATGTTTTTTCGACAAATGAACCAATTTTTAAAAGCCTTTAAATGACATCATTTGACTTTAAAGAACAAATCCTCAATCCTTAAGTCACGACAATATTTTTATACAGAATAACATCTGGAAAACCCGATAATAGTTTTCTCTTGTGAATAATGAATTAAAGTCCGGCAACCATATTTTAATTTTTCTACAAAAACAATCTCCGGGATTCTGGGGATATATTTTGAACCAAAAAAATAATATTTCCAAAAGAAAAAAAATGTTAGGATCTCAAACCTATTTGTGGCACCAACTCCTCCGGGTCTGTGAACTAATTTTTAAAAGCCTTTAAATGACATCTTTTGGCTTTAAAGAACAAATTCTAAGTCCGTAGGTCGGGACAATATTTTTTTATAATAATAGAAAATCGGGATGCCATATTTTTTCCTATAAAAATATCCTCGGAAGTCGAAGTTGTTTTTATCAAAATATCTAAAAGCTTGAGAACTAATTATTCTCAGGCACTGAAGAAAAAGCATCCATTGGTCCTGATTTTTTAAATAAAAAATTCATCGTTGGGGAATAATTTTTTCCCTCTAGATATTTTTTTCAGAGGACGAGTTATTTTTTGAGGAGTTTGACTTCTTTCTATAGATTCAGATCTTTTGGATCTTATTAACAAAATGTTTGGGTCTTTGGCAATATTTGTATAAGAAAAACAGTTCAAGTGTGAGAAGTACTGGTTCATATACAAATCAATATTGAAATGTAAGATGTACTTCTCAAGTTCAAGGGACAACTTTCGATTTTTTCTTCCGGGAAAATACAAGATTAACTCACAATGGTCCTAACACTGAGTGTTTATGTCTGTTGGAAATGTCCTCTTCAAAAATAGAACTACAGACTTAATTTTTTAATTAATTTTAATGTTTTCCTCTTCCTATCTGGGTACTTATGTATTACAGACAAAAATATTCTATGATTATAGATACTCCTCGGTTCTTAGATTCGTATTTAAAAATCATCCTCATTTTTCCTGAGAAAAAAATTGGGCCCATTATTTAGAACCCAAAATATGCAAGAATTTATTATATTTTTACCTGAATGTATATTCTGACTTCTTTAAATATTTGGACCAGTTGTTTTTGTATTCTAGCACCTAAAAGTATGCTACGGTTTTGGCCCAAAATCCACGATTCTTCCTCCACAGGTGCTACATTTTTTCAATAGAAAATCCTTCTAATATTTGGAAAAAAAAATCATCAATAGAGAAATTGATCTACCCCAGATCCTAATGTTTATATTTATAGAATCATTTCTGTTGCTCTTTAGATTTTGTCATATAAAAATCGACTTGAATTCTTTTAGAGTTAAAAGCATAATTTTTTATATTAGAAACCTCAGATATTCTTCCTTTGAGACGAAAATATAATAATTTGAAGTCCAACTAATCTAGCCTCTTTCGGCAGTTTTTGAACCTGACAGTATGCAACAGATTTTCTGTATTTTATACTGATATCAATTCCCATATTCCTGTCTTAAGGGTGTCTACTTCGCCTAGAAGTATACAACATTATTGTCGTTTAAGTCTTTTCTATAGAAACGTATTTTTCTCAATATGGCTCCCCTTTATTTTCAAAAAATATATTCATACGGTTTATAATTTAGAAAATTTATTTCCATTAAATCAATACAATTAGGACGTCATTGTATTAATCGAAACAATTAAAAATCATTCAATTAGCAAACGAATCGATCAAAAAACAGATGAAAAAACCAATCAAAAATTGTTATCCTCTCTTTTCTCTCTTTCTCATTCTACTACTACTATTACTTACTACTTACAACCAACCAACCAACCAATCAATCAACAACCAACCAACTACTACTTTTAATCTCTTTATGACCTATCATCATAACAACAAACTACTACTACTACAACAACAACAAAAAACTCTCTCTCCCCCTCTCTGTCTCTCTACAACAAAGTTTAAATGTTGTTGCAGCATTGCGTGTTATAATTGACCTATAAAAAAATTAAATAAAATAAAATAAACCAAACAAAAATCAAACGTCTTTCTTTCTTTGCTTTTTTCGTTTCTCTTTTTTTCTTTTGTTACCAACAACGATTCTTTTCTTTTTGACATTTCTTTTTTTGGTAATGCGTGTAGTTTAACTGGCGCTGGAGTTCAAACTTCAAAGAGGCAATCACTGAGTAATGATCCCCCACTTCTTTTTTGCTAAATATTAAAAACTAAAAACAATCACAAAAAAGATAAAAATCTTTAAAGAAAAAATATAAAACTTTTTTTTAAGTTTCTTGGCGTTTGTTTTGTTTTCCATATTCTTCTTTTTGGACTTTGATTGTTAACACCACCCAACTACTTTTTTCTCTCTCTCTAAGCAACAAAACCAGAGAACCTAACAAACAAATTTTCTATCTAAAAAAAATATTTAACTAACCGTATTCAAAAAATAAAAAATTAATATTAGATCACCAAAATCTATATAAATAACTATCTAAAGCTATATGAAAAAAAAATAATAATTTAAAACAAATCTAGGTTGATGTTACAATAATGTAATATATTAACAAAAAAAAAATCAAAACCTTAACAAACTTTTTTCAAATTATTTATTTTTTTTTTAATTAAAACGCTTGTTAATTGTCCTTTTTGGTTTATATAATTTTTAGGTTGATTTCAAATTATTATTTTTATTAATGTCTTATTTTTTGTATTATTTTTATATAAGAAATTATGTATTTTTAAAAAATTACATTTCACAAAATTGCATTATAATTGTTATTGTTTTATGTGCAATTAAAATGGCTTCTTATCTTTGTGTCATGTTTCAAAATTTTATTGATTTATTTATTGGTATATTTATAAACAACAATCATCTAATAATTGGTCCATTACTACATTATTCTCTCATCAAAGCAAGATCAATCAGTGTTCTTCATTAGCTCTCATCACTCTCACCATCATTACTCATCGTTTGCTCTCATTTATCATTATTATCACTCATGAACGCCATCATCGCATTGCTCTACGTTACGTTACGATTACGCACTAATTAGTCCCATAGTCTGATTAGAAAAACAGATTTTCAGAAAAAAATAAAATTTGGTAAAAAGAAAAAAATTATAAATTGATAATTATAAAATATTCCAATCAGATAAAAATTATTTTTTATGCAGAAGTCCGCATTTTTTGTTTGGGTATTATTAAATTTATACTAATGTCTTAAAAAATCAATATTTTTACATTGGGCGCCATCTGCTGGTTAAACATCGGCGTTAATATTAGGACAATCATTTATTACAGACACAATCCGTAGGTGTGTTACTGCTAGACGTCCATAGGTGGCACTGTGGTTGCAAGGATCGTTCAGAAATATAACGGAATATTCAGAGATGGGATTATTAATATTACAAATTCCAATTGAATTATGACCAAATTTAAGAAACAAATTAAGTTTTTGCAAGTAGGAGTCAAAAAATATTTAAAAAAAATCAAAATAAAACATTCTTAAAAATCCACTCTAATATAGGATCCTCAAAAACTTTTTTTTTAAATCTCGAGTAATGCAGATCATAGAAAAAAAAATATTTCTAATGATGAGGGATTTTTTTAATGTCTACCCTATTTTCGAATCGAAACATCGTGGAAAAAATTAAAACATCTAAATCAATATGGAAGCAACTCATAATAAATAATCCCCCTTCCAGTCCCACCAAATGCATAGCAGAATCTTCCTGGCCGTTAGTCCTGGCTTGGCTGTGCTTCACCGCTCTTTCACGATCGTTTTCGCACAGGGGTATCGTATGTGATACATTTCTCATCAACAGTCACCATCCGTTTGAAAAATGGGTCTATCTCATTGCGTTTGGCCAAGGCTTCGCAGATGGAACTTCGACCCATCCTATTTATACCCTACACAACTATGTTGTCGTCATATCTCGACTAGCTGAGTCGATCTAGGCATGTGTGTCACAGTTATTGACCAATCTTCACGAAATTTTGAATGTCGGATGGGTTCTGCACAATGAAGACGCCTAATGTTTTTGGTAATGATCGGTTCATGTTTAGGCGATGAATGGACCAAATACTTAATATTTGTTTTTTTTTCTGGTAGCTCTAGAGGCCGCCATTATGGGCCAAACATCTCGAATTGTTACAAGGGGAAGGGGATTGAGCCAAAGAATAAGCATGCCTATTTTAATAAAGATCGGTCAATATTTAGCGGGTCAAATAGAACCTGACTTTTGTATGAAAAATGACAAAATGTGTTTTCTATAGCGTATATATTTACTTCTGAAGGACATATACCCGAGAAGTTGATAGTATATCCAAGAGGAGTGTTTGACCTTTAAATTGGATGTGGGAGTTACACGTAAACATTTACAAGTTTTTACGTATTCAGATATTATTTAATAAACCATTACCATGTTTTTTTCGATTTATAGGCTTTAATTTCGATTTATAGGCTACAATTATAAGCTGAACATCACAACACAACTTACGGTGAAGGGAATCTGGACAAGTAATTAGAAGGGCAGTACTGAATATTGGTAATATTCGGAAAATATGTCAGTGTAATGAAGAGGTGCTGTTGACCTCTAATCGGGCAAGAGGATGCAACTATCACGAAATGTTACCCAGGCCTGGAATAAAAAACCGAAGAAAGATAGAGTATGGTCGGCCCCGTCCGACTATACTCCTCGGCTCACAGGTTTTATCTTTTAATTGGTGTGGCACCCAAACATGGAGCTTATTTTTAAATCCAACTGCGTGTAAATGGTTTAAAGCAGTTTTATGGTCGATTTCTAGCTCCTGAGCGATGTTACGACTGCTAACATGCCGGTTAACTTCGATCATTTCCACGATTTTATCGACATTTTCCTAATGGATTTCTTTTCCCCCAATCTAATATTTCGTACGAATGCGCCACATCTTCATAATATACATTCTAAACGAATTTTATTTAGTGCTCATAGATAAGGATTGAAGAGGTCTATGTTAGCATCCAAATATCGATTTCTTATCTTTGAAGACTTTATGAGTCAATCGTCAAAATATCTCGCCTTTTGACATTTAGTTTAAGGCCCAAAAAATACTGACGAAAATATTCACAAGGACTTGAGATACAAGGATAAATTGTTTTACAAAAATATCTCTCATTTGATTTAATTAAAGACATGCCATATCAATAATAACTTCCAATAGCCGTAACCATGGATAAGTTTCTTAATTTTTAGAAAAAAATTAATCATTCTTGAACTATGGCGAATTTGCGCATTTGGTTTTGAATATACTCAGTACTGTAATTTGCCATTTAAAATCACAACTCAACTCAATTTATCTGTAGTCATTTTCATTTGTAAATTTTATCATTTCATGTTTGTTTTCATAATAAAACTGACACTATTTTAAATGTTGAATGTAATTAAATGGAAATTGGCGTAACTAAATCATAATAATTAGTATTCAATGTGATATTTAGCATTGATGTTTTTAGTCGGTGAAGTTTTCTTAGGAAACGTGAAAAATTAATATATAAATGTTATAAAAAAAATCAAATCATTAAACAAATTTAAAGACCTACAAAATACGGAAAACTTAATTATCAAGAGAATTGATAATCTAAATGAATATTTTATTAAAACAAATCTGACGCAAATAGTTACGTATGTGTGAATTTAAATATACTCTTTTAAAAGTAAATTTGTTTAATGATTTCCTAGCTGAAAGAAACTGTCCTTCACTCTCTCCATCCATCTACCATTAACCATAATCTGTCCCTCACCTTCCACAATCCACAAAAAAATATTCGTCTTTTTAGTTCTTAACTTTTGTAAATTATTTCAATCATTTGTAGCTTATTATTCATGATTTTGTAATCAAGATATAATTTTTAAATATTATATGGACGATAATTTCGTTTATTTATTTTGTAAATATTGTGTGGACAATTGTAAAAAATTTATTTTTAACTGCATGAGGAAATTTTTGCATAGAAAAGCTTTTTCGAAGTCCCTTATTTCCAATGTGCTGAATTAATTGTTGGATGTTTCTTATGGCTTGTTTTGACTGTGGTTTGATTTATTTGTCTTGTTATAACTGGATTGAAATTTCATGTATTTTCTGTATATGACATATTGACAATATCTGTAGAAAGCTTTCATATTTTTAAAAATCCAATATGAATATTATAAATATTTTGTGTAAATTATGTACAGAAAAATATGCTAAAAAATTACTATATTAAAAAAAAAAACACTTGACGAAAAAATTGTGTAATTTAATTTCGGTGAGAAATGTAAAGCATAATTATCAAATTCTAAAATATATATTTTATATTTTTGAAGAATTTAAATAAGACTGCGAGTCATTCGCTATAATATCTGAAGTCTGTTGAAGGTCCAATAGAAATTTAATGTTTATAAAAATATATATAAAATTCAGCAGAGATAATTCACACCATAAAAAATCTAAAACAACTCTATAGACGTTTCATTCAACTGAACTTCTGCAGAACACAGTGGGGTCAATTAGAATATCATCTGTTTATAAAAGTTTTCTAGAAGGCCATATATCATATCAAATACTTTCAGTTCCACCAAAAATGTTTGTTTTTAAAACGAATGTATATAAAAAACAGTGACACAACAACAGGGTAATATTTAGAGATATGTTCACTTACTTGGCCAATTAGAGGACAACTGCTCCGAGGCGGCAACTTTTCCGAATCGCCTTTTCTCGGAGTAAACAATTACTCTATAAGTTTCAAATTTTTTTACACAAAAAAGTTTCAGTCCATTTTAATCGCTAAATATTTACTGTTAATTATCATGACAGCCATTCAAATTAGTTGGTCGGTCTAAAACACAAAATCTGAGTCAATTTGACCTGCTATGTTCGGATCATAACTGTGGACTCTAGAGCTACCTGAAAAAAATCATCCTCAAAATATTAAAAGGTGGATCTATGTCTAATATAATGCCCTGACAATGTAGTAGTGTATGGTATAATTACTCATATTTAGATTTTTATAGAAGTCCCGCTGCCTTTAAATAAAAAATATATTTCATTTTGATTATTACATCCTCCACCACAAGATGGCGTCTTAATGATATTTGCCATTCCGTTTGCACAATCTCGAAAATATCAAAAATTCTCAATATTGGTATTGCTATATGGGGGCTACTCCATCCGAATTTTGGTACTATGGGTAAGTTTTTCTAATAAATTGGAATTTCATTTGGTAGAAAACCTCCCTAAGAAAAAATATAGCTATAGGTTTAATATTCAGGGTAGCCTCGGGGTACCCATATACCCCGAATTATGAATATTTCAAATTAATTTTTTCATATTTTTAGTTTTTATTGGTTTCCAATTTTTTTCGATCAATATTATTAATATCGTTCCCAGTTTTGGTCCTTTACCCTCTTTTTTGGTATTTCAACCCCATTTTTCTAGCGAGGGTCTGTAGTTTCGTATTATTTTTTCTCCTGACAGCAATTTACTATACAATAATTCCTTTTAAAAGTCGCGATCGTTTTCCGGCATGTTAAATTTTAACATCAAGGTGGAGGGCATAAATAGTTCGGCCCGGTCGAGTACGTTACTTTTTCCAACAATAATAATTTTCCATCTCTGGAAATGATAGTCTTTACAGAGCCACCTAGCGGCATATAGTGCCGTGTTATATAATCTTCTCCTCGGGTGTGTGTCTCTGCGATGCCACTGTTTCCCATTTCGTCAGTAGATGGCCGCTGCAGATCATTCCTCCTATAATCCGCATGATGGCTTAACTTATGATCCACAAAACAGTTTTTTATTAAAAAATTATGGGATCGTCAAATTTCTCTCACCGAAAAAAATTATACCATTTTTTCAATATTTTTTTTTTCAAAATCTTTGCAAATAATAAAATATTTATTCAACACAAATTTTTCTCCAATTTTTTGTTACAATTCTATATTTTGATGGATATTTCTTTAAGAGAATAAAGCGTTTTGATAATTTTATAAAAATAAATAAATTTTACTCCAAATAGCCAATCCCACAACCCCGGATGGGGACGTTCGCTGTCGGCGGGGGAGCCCCACCAGAAAACGCACTCGATGCTTTGTTAGATGAATTGAAGACATTTTCAAAGCCTCTAATAGCCAATAATGAGGTAAGAGAGCAATAGAGAGGGAGTGAGAGAGGAAGAGAAAAAAATTGATAATTTTGTTTATTTCCAGAACCGACCCGATGATTCCACTTCCGATGACAGTACCCCCCTGGTACAAAGCACCGTAACCACCCAAATTTCCCAGGCCCATTTGTATAATCAAAACGAAGCCAATCTGGCCAATTGCATCAATGAACTAACGGCCCAGAATAATGTGGCCAATTCATCCACACCCAATGCCGTCAATAAACCCATACCAGTCGTACCCCTAATCACTGCATCCAATGTGTCCAGTCTAAGGCGTTTGCATTCGATGCCCACCCAATGTGAGGGTGATATTATACCCATACCGATAATGCGTACCGCTGTGGCCAAGCCACCGGTACCCGAACGTAATGCGGAGTTGATAATGAAGGTGGGCAAACGCATACCGCCACCACCACCACCTCGCATAAGTTCCCGTAGTCCTCTGGCCAGTCCCACAAGTCCAAATGTACCACAAATTATGCCGACGGTAAATGAAACGGAGGCAAAGGATGGTGGCAGTGCTGCCATTGTAACGGCGGCGGCGGTGGCTGCGTCGACGGCCGCCGTTGACAGTGGCGGTGAAACGTCAAGCGGCAACGAATCAGGCAACGACAGCATGCAACGTCAGGTGGCCTTGGAAATGCGCCACCAGGAGTTACTCAAAAAACAGAAGGTCCTACAGGAGCAGTATCAGCGTTTGCAGCAAATGAGCAAAATGCCCTCGGTTGATATGACAGCGGCGGCGGCAGCTGCTGCAGCATCGGCGGCTGGAGCGGGGGCACCAGTACCCCTACAAAAAATGGGCAGTGAATCGAATATCCAACAGAAAATTAGTTTAACTTTAACCCCAGCGGCTAATGATAATGGCCAAGGTGGCAACACAACCACCACCACGCTGGGGGTGGTTGCTCCCGGCAATGGTCCCTCCTCCTTGGTGGCCAATGAGAAAATTATTTTAAATAGGGCCAATTCAACAAATGGTGGTACTACGGGAACGGTAACCAATACAGGCAGCAGCGGTACCAACACCACCACCACAACTAAACAGGTCTATGAAACGGAAATACTTTAACATAAAGCAAAATTAACCTGGAATGAAACCGCCATAGATATCTGAAGGAAAGGAGAAAGCATATAATGATGGAAGGAATCAAGAAACGCATCGAAATGAAAAAATCGAACGAATTGACAAGAGAATCGAAAAATTATAGAAACAAACTCAAACCCCCATAATAAATGGAACTCCCCCCTTTTTGAAAAAATAGACAAACGACAACGGACTTTCTTAGCAAAAGATTTAAAAAAATGCAAAAAAAAAATATTTAAACACTAATTGTTAACTTAATTCATATACATTTTTTATTTGTTAAAATTTGTTTTAAAAATAAATTATACCGAAATTTTAAGGTGCACATTTTTTATATATATAAAAAAATAAAAATATATGAATTAAAAAATATATAATAAAATTATTAATATTTAAAAAAGAATTATTTTTTTAATAAAAAAAATATTTTTTAATAAAAAATATTTGTTTTTAAATTATTTAGTTAAAAAAATATATATTTGTTATTTAAAAAAATATATATTTGTTATTTAAAAAATTATATATTTTTTATTTAAAAAATTATATATTTTTATTTAAAAAATTATATATTTTGTTTATTTAAAAAAATAATTTTATATAAAAAGAAAAAAATTAAATAAAAAAAAATTTTTAAT
This sequence comes from Musca vetustissima, assembly GCF_032173495.1. Classification (NCBI taxonomy): domain Eukaryota; kingdom Metazoa; phylum Arthropoda; class Insecta; order Diptera; family Muscidae; genus Musca; species Musca vetustissima. The sequence goes on from NW_026872468.1 coordinate 11,975, forward strand.
AAAAAATATTTTTTTTTAATAAAAAATATTTTTTTTAATATTTTTTTTAATATTTTTTATTAAAAAAAATATTTTTTTTAATATTTTTTATTAAAAAAAAAATATTTTTTATTAAAAAAAATATTTTTTATTAAAAAAAATAATTTTTATTAAAAAAAAATATTGTTATTAAAAAAGTATTTTTTTTAATAATTTTTTTTTAAATAAAAAATATTTGTTTTTAATAAAAAATACTTTTTATTAAAAAAATATTTTTTTTAATAAAATATTTTTTTAATAAAAAATAATTTTTTTTAATAAAATATTTTTTTTAATAAAATTTTTTTTAATAAATATTTTTTTATTAAAAAAATATTTTTAATATAAAAAAATATTTTTTTATTAAAAAAAATATTTTTTTATTTAAATTTTTTTTTCATAATTTTTTTTTTAATAATTTTTTTTTAATAAAAAGTAATTTTTTTTAATAAAAAATATATATTTTTTTTAAAAAATACTTTTTTATTAAAAAAAATTATTTTTTTAATAACATTTTTTTTTAATAAAAAATATATTTTTTATTAAAAAAAAATTACTTTTTATTAAAAAAAAATTATTAAAAAAAATATATGAAAAAAAAATTTAAATAAAAAAATATTTTTTTTAATAAAAAATATTTTTTTATATATTTTTTATTAAAAAAAAATAATTTTTTATTAAAAAATTTTTTTTTTTATTAAAAAAATATTTTATTAAAAAATATTTTTAATAAAAAAAAAATTTTTTTTATTTAATTTTTTTTTTAATAATTTTTTTTTAATAAAAAATATTTTTTTTTAATAAAAAATATATATTTTTTTTAAAATACTTTTTTATTAAAAAAAAAATATTTTTTTTAATAACATTTTTTTTAATAAAAAATATATTTTTTATAAAAAAAAATAATTTTTTATTAAAAAAAATTATTTTTTATTAAAAAAAATATTTTTTGTATTTAATTTTTTTTCTTTTTATATAAAAATTTAATAAAAAATTATTTTTTTTAATAAAAAAAAATAAAACATATAAATAAAAAAATATATAATTTTCCTTTAATCCTTTATAAATATTAATTTTATCATTGTTATAAAGGCAAACGTATTTTTAAATTAGCCAATATATAAATGTGCGTGTGTGTGTTTTAAAACATGGAAATTTGTTCTTGAAAATTTTTTTCAAAATTTAATTTTTATTTTTTTGGCCCCCTCTTCCATTCAACTAAACAAAAATACAGAAATAACTAATAAAACTGAAATTTTGATATAGAAAAAAATGGATACATATATGAAAGTTAACATATTGTGCACTCAAGTTTTTTGAACAACCAAAACAAGAAAAATAAAATGATGAAGATAAAGATGAGGATGAGGAGGAAACGGAAACGGAAACAGAATTAAGGAAAATAAAAATTAAGACAAACACATACTTACATACATAACAAAAATATATAAAATCAATACTCCATAATTTAAATATTTTAAAATATTCAAATTTAAAAAAAATATATCATGAGATATTTTTTTCTAAAAAAAATTATTGCATGCGATATTTTACAAAAAATCATGTCTGCTATATTTTACATTAGTAGAAAAAATAGCATGCTATATTTTTTATGAAAAAAGTGTTTTTCTAATAAAAAATGTAAATGTCATATTTTTTTTGTTGTATATTTTTATATGTAAAAAGTATTTTTTGATTTTCAGAAAAAAATTAATAAAAATCCTTTTATGAAAAAAATATAAGTTTCTTTATATTTTTTCTTTAAAATTGTTCAAGTATAGTAAAAATCGCAGCACTATTTCCTATTATTTAAATATTACATGTATGGAAAAAATAAAATATACAATAAATATCTCATGCAATAATTGTCTTCTAGAAAAATATCCAAATTTATTCAAAATTTGAAAATATATATTTTTTCAAAAACGAAAATTTTCGGAGTGTTTTTACATATAAATGCCCCATAACATTAATCATCACAAAATCTTCACCCCCTCTCTCCACAAGAGAAATCATGGATTTGAAAAAAAAATTAAAAAAAAACAACAACAACCGTAAACATGTATTAGTCCCCTTACAATAAATTATAAAACCAAAACGAGTATTTATACACCACACCACATATATAAATAAATATACATGGAACATATATATATTTTAATTAATGAGAATGAGGAAAATGAAACATATTAACATGAAAAAATATGAAAAAAAAAATAATATGATGGAAGGCAAAAAGATACACAAAAAATTTAAACCCCAGGAAGAAAATATACATACATATATATGAAAAAAAACATAAAAACAAAAACTTATTTTATAAACAAAAATTATAAACCCTTCCAAAATCAAGAAATAAATAATAAAAACAATTTTTTTCTTATTTAGGCACGGGAAGTGAGACTGATAGTACTATATTATATCTCATGCGACAAAAAAATTAATAACATTATATTATACAATGAAATGAAAAAAAATATATTTGAAGTAATAAAAAAACCAGGCTTATATACAAGATTTTTTTTTCTAATATCCTCCATACATATATACATAATCCCCCACACATTACATAACCATTAAAAAAATTTAGTTAATTATTATTATAAAATTATTATGAAAAATTAAAAAAAAACACACACTTTCCTTTTTTACATCCTCCCTGGAAAGTAAGTAAAGGCAAAAAAAAATCATGAAAAAAACAAATGCTATCTCCTTTTGTGTAATGTATTTAACAAAAAAAATAAATAAATAAAAATATTAATTATAATAAAAATCATAACTAATATTAAAAAAAATCATGAATGCAACTATGGAAAAAAGTTAAACATTTATTAAATCAAATCAAACAAATAGAAAAAATTAACAACAAAGACGTAAACAAATATTCCTTAAGAATTTACACATAACTCTTTTTTTTGTTAACAAACATTTTTATAAATATTAAAAAAATAATAATTAAAAATAACACAAATCAAACATTCACAATTAAATGTATAAAAAATATATAATAAAGGGGGTAATTAAAAAAATTTAAATTAAAGAAAATAATATATCATTTAAAAAAATTATAAAAAATATATAAAAACAATTTTTTTATATAAGAATATATTTTTTTTTTATATAATATATGACAAATCTTATTTTTTGTATTATATAAAAAAGTTTATTTTTAATAAACAAATACTACTTTTTTTTAAATATATTTTTATTAAAAAATATATATTTTTGATGATCTATATATTTTATTTAAAAATATACCTTTTTAATAGAAAAATATGTTTTTTTATAAGAAAAATAAATTTTTCTATTAAAAATTAAAAAAACATAGATCATCAAAAATAGTGTTTTTTTAATAAAAATTTATTTAAAAAATAGTACTTGTTTATAAAAAATAAAATTTGTCATATAATATAAAAAATATATTTTTATATACAAATTTGTTTTATATAAAAAATAAAACATTTCTAAACCAGTGAGCGGAGCAGTATAGTCGGACGGGGCCGACCATACGATACCCTACACAACTACCACGGAACTCAAATTTTTTTCGGATGTTTATTCCGAGCCCGGGCAATATTTCGTGATATTTGCACCCTCTTGCCCGATTAGAGGTAAACAACACCTCTTCCTCACACTTTTCCGAATATTACTAGTATTCAGTACAGCTATTGTCCAGATTCCCTTCACCGTGGGTTGTGTTGCGATGTTCGGCTTTCATTGGTGGTCTATAGATCGACTCGAAAATAACACAAAAAATTAAGTTTTCGGTCCACTTCATTCCAAAATTATTATCTGGTCATCACCGAAAATTATAGGCGTTGTCCTTGACCATAACTGGAACCTCATGGAACATTTCAAAGCGATCAGCGCTATAGTTCAGCTCTCCAGAGTGATAATGGGTTACTAAATAATATACAAATACGGAGATACCTGTAAATATTTAGGTGTAACTCTCTGATCCGAGCACATACAACAATATAATTGGTCTTAATTTAAAGGTCAACCACTCCTCTTGGATATAATATCAACTTCTCGGGTATATGTCCTTCAGGGGTAAATATATATGCCATAGAATACACATTTTGCCATTTTTCACACAAACGTCAGGGTCCATTTGACCCGCTAAATATTGACCGATCTTTATCAAAACATGCATGCTTATTCTCTGGAGCGACCAGAAAAACCGACAAAAATTTAGTATTTGGTCCATTTCATCCCCTAAATATTAACCGATCTTTCCCAAAAACAATAGGGGTCTTCATTGGCCAGAACCCATCCCACATGCAAAATTTCGTGAAGATTGGTCCATAACTGTGGCCTGTATCGTGTTTACAAATTGTAATGGACAGACGGACGGACACACATGTCTAGATCGACTCAGCTAGTCGAGATATGACGATCTGTATACTTAACGGTGGGTCTAGGAACAATATTTCTCGGCGTTACAAACTTTGGGGGCTGCACTGCTGCTCCGCTCGCTGGTTTTATACAAACTATTTATACCATTCACGTCGTGGTATAGGGTATTATGTCTTTGTGCATATGTTTGTAACAGGCAAAAGGAATCAAGATAGACCTATGGTTCCTTTTGAGAATATGCATATAATCACTTTCTGAGTCGATTTATGCATGTCCGTTGATGTTAAATTGTCCCATTTATGATCCGATTTGGATGAAATTTAGCACAGCTCACTTATTTGGCCCAAGGACGAACCCTATTGAAATTGAGGAAAATCGGTTCAGATTTGGACATAGCTCCCATATAAAGTTTCGTCCGATTTAAGGTAAATGGGGCTCTAAAGTCCCTATATATCTTTCGATTTGCACGAAATTTGACACAGTGTAATGAATTAATGAATTAATCTAGAATGATGTGTGTTAAGTTTCGAGAAAATCGGTTCAGACTTAGATATAGCTCCTATATTTAGTTTTTTCCGATTTTATGTAAATGGTGCACCAAAGTCCCTAAATATGTTTCGATTTGCACGAAATTTGCCACAGCGCACGTAATTGAGTCTAGAATAATGTGTGCTAAGTTTCGTGAAAATCGGTTCAGATTTAAATATAGCTCGTATATATATTTTCGTCCGATTTTAGGTAGATGGTGCACTAAAGTCCTTATATAACCATCTATTTACACGAAATTTGGCATAACATAATGAATTGAGTCTAGAATGACGTGTGCTAAGTTTCGTGGAAATCGGTTCAGATTTAGATATAGCTCCCATATATAGTTTCGTCCGATTTTAAGTAAATGGCGCTCCAAAGTCCCTGAAAATTAACTGATTTGCACGAATTTCGGCATAGCGTACTGAATTAAGTCTAAAATGGCGATTTCGTGAAAATCGGTTCAGATTTAGATATAGCACCCATAAGTATTTTCATCCGATTTAAGGAAAATGGTGCACCAAAGTGTGGTGCAGACGACTCTAAATCTGCCCGAATGAAATTAAATTTATCATAGGCTGCAGAATGACATGAGCTTGTTCCTTCGAGGGACCAGTGACATGCAATTGTAAGGATAAATGTGTTCAACATACCCAAAGGGGTGAAGGGTATCATATAGTCGGCCCAGTCCGTTTCCTTACTGGTTTTAATATAAAAAATATATTATTTTTATGTAAAAAAAAAAACATTTTTATATAAAAATAATTTTTTTTATTTTTTTTATAGATATAATTTTTTTTATGAAAATATAATTTTCTATATAAAAATTAAATTTTTAATAAAAAAAATATTTAATTTTTTTAATTACCCCCTTTCTCTCGCTCACCATTTAAACTATAAATACACGAATTTTTTGCACTACTAACCAAAAAACTAACAAAACATTAAAATACACTGAGAAAAAACAAACGACAACAATTACAAAAACACAATCACTTAACAAAAAAGTTTACAAAAAAGACATTTTTTTATAAATTCTCATACACACCAACGAAACAAACGAATGTTAAGACTCACAATTTATTCTCATATTCAACATTTGGACACGATAATAATTAAAATAATAAAAAACAAAAAAAAACAAAAATATTTAATAAAAAAAACAAAAACAACTAGCAACTTTTTGAAATATACACCTAACCCCTCGCCCTATATATATACACACATGATGGACACTCACTCTTACTCATCCACTCAATTGAAACTCACGTTTTTTGTTACACTCTCTCTCTCTCTCTCTCGTCTTGTTAAGACTCAATGTGACACACTGAAAAAAAAAACAAAAATGAAAACAAACAGCATTTCTTTGAGTGTAAGATTTAATGGTTATTTAATTATTTTTATTATTATTATTATTAAAAATAATAATTATTATTAATATTAATTATTACAATTTATATTATTATTATTAACATAAAAAAATAATTATTATGAATAATTATAAATATTAACAAAAAATGAAGTTAGCATATTTTTTAAGACAACAACAGTAACAAATCACATATTATATATAGAATTTTTTAAAACAACAACAACAAACAAACAAACCAAATACAATAAATAATAATTTTAAATTTTATTTAGAATAAATTTTGTTAAAAAGAAGAAAGCCAAAACCAAAAAACAATAATAAAAAAAATAAATTCCACAATAAAAAAAAAACAAATCAAGCTCAAATGTATTTAAAAAAAAAAATTAAGAAAAAAATACATGCAATTATTATTAAAAAAATACATAAAAAAATATGTTATTAAGAAAACAGAAACATCAAGTGAAACCAAATAGTATTACACCCAAAAAGAAGAAGAAGAAGAACACATAAAAGAATTGGCCCAAGACCCAGTAGCAAAACTACAGGTTCTTGAGGTTCGGCAAATAGAAATGTTAATTAAAATGCAACAACAACAATTGAATGGGAAAGTAATAAAAGTAAGCAAAAGACAAAACAAAGTACTTAATCAAATTATGTATTACAAAAACAAAAAAACAAACAACAACAATATGAGAAAGAACAAGAAAAAAACAAAACAACAATAAAGGAAAAAAATATCATTCACAACGATTGAATTTCTCAAAAAAAATGTGTTTTATTTGATGGGGTATAATTTTCAAAGAAAAGAAAACATGGGATATGAATAGACTAAAAAAATTCATTTGAAAAACATCCACGCCTAAGGATAGGCTATGAAAAATTTATTTGAAAAACATCCACGCCTAATGATAGGCTATGGAAAATTAATGTTAAAATATCCACGCCTATGAATAGGCTATGAAAATTTCCCTTAAAAACATATCACGCCTATGGATAGGCTATGAAAAATTCATTTCAAAAAATTAACGCCTATGGATAGCCTATGTCCGATTGACATTAAATTTTGCAAAGTCTACTAAATTGTTTGTAGAATAATGTGTGTCAAGTTTGATCCTGATCGGTTAAGATTTTGATATAGCCCCTATATATACTTTCATCCGATTTCAGGTAAATGATGCACAAAAGATCCCACGTTATTCCGATTCGAACTAAATTTGGTACAGCCTACTAAATTGTGTGCCCAATAATATGCGCCTATGGATAGACTAAAAAAATATTTGAAAAACAAATACGCCTATGGATAGACTATGGAAAATAAATTTTAAAATATCAACGCCTATGGATAGGCTATGAAAAATTAATGTTAAAATATCCACGCTTATGGATAGGCTATGAAAAATAAATTTTAATTTAAAATACCTCCTCCTTGTCCGATTGACTCGAAATTTTGCAAAGTCTACTAAATTGTTTGTAGAATAATGTGTGTTCAGTTTGATCTTGATCGGTTAAGATTTTGATATAGCCCCTATATATACTTTCGTCCGATTTCAGGTAAATGATGCACAAAAGATCCCATGTTAATCCGATTCATACTAAATTTGGTACAGCCTACTAAATTGTGTGCCCAATAATATGTGTAAAGTTTGATTGAAATCGGTTCCGGTTTAGATATAGCTCCCATATATAATTTCGTCGGATTTAAGGTAAATAGCACGTTAACATTCCAATTATGGTCCGATTGACTCGTAATTTGGCACAGCCTTCTGAATTGTGTGCCGAATAATATGTGTAAATTTTGAATGAAATCGCTTCCGATTTAGATATAGCTCCCATATATAATTTCGCACGAAATAGGCAATTTTTGTCCTATTGTCACGAAATTTAATGTATCGTTCATAAACTACTTAATTAAGTATAGAATAATGAGTGCCAATTTTGATCATGATCGGTTCAGATTTTAATATTGCCCTCATATATAATTTGGTCCGATTTCAGGTAAATGGTTCACCATGGAACCCACGTTTGTTCGATTCATCCGAAATTTGGCATATCGTTGTTAATTAAGTATAGAATAATTTGTGTCAAGTTAGAATCAAATGGGTTCCGATTTCGATATAGCTCCCATATCTAATATCGTCCGATTTCTGGTAAATAGTGCCCGAAAGAGTCAATGTTTGTCTGATTGTCACGAAATTTTGCACAGCCTACTAAATTGAGTATAGAATACTTTGTGTCAAGTTTGAACCAAATCGGTTGTGATTGAGCTATATTTCACATATATATTTTCATCCGATTTCAGGTATGTGGCTCACCAAAGATCCCAAGTTTGTCCGATTGCCACGAAAATTTGCATAGCCAACTGATTTGAGATTAGAATCGCATGTGCCAAATTTAATACAAATCGGTTCCGATTTCGATATAGCTTCCATATATATTTTCTTCCGATTTCAGATAAATAGCGCACAAAAGGGTCAATTTTTATCCGATTGTCACGAAATTTAGTATATCGTACTTAATTAAGTCTAAAATGATGTATATTGAGTTTTGTTAAAATCGGTCGAAATGTAGATAAAGATTCCATATATATTTACATCCGATTTCAGGAAAATGCTGGCCCTAAGGCCTTACGTTTATTCGACTGACACGAAATTTGGTATATCCTACTTAATTGAGTCTAGAAAAATGGGTGTCAAGTTTGAATCAAATCTATTAGATTCAGCTATAGCTCCCATATATATTTTCATCCGATTTCAGGTAAATGTGTCGCAAGAGTCTTCCTGCTTGCCCGATTAGCACGAAATTTTGCAAAGCCTACTAAATTGAGTGTAGAATGATGTGTGCTGAGTTTTGTTGAAATCGGTCCAAATTTTGATATAGCTCCCATATATATTTTCGTCCCATTTCAGTTAAATGATGCACCAAAGGTCCTACGATTGTTCGATTCAACCGAAATTTTGAATATCCTACTAAATTGAGTGTAGAATAAAGTGTGTGAATTTTGATTGACATCGGTTCCGATTTAGATATAGCCCCCATATATATTTTGGTCCTATTTCAGTTAAATGGTGGCCCTAAGGCCTTACGTTTTTTCGATTGACATGAAATTTGGCATAGCCTACTGTATTTGATCCAAATCGGTTCAAATTTAAATATAGGTCCTATATATAATTCCGTCCGATTTCAAATAAATCGCCCACCAAATAGCCAATTTTTGTACGATCGAGAAAATTTTGCGTCGTCCTCTGATTGGGCACTAGAATGCCATCTTTCAAATTTTTTTGAAATCGGTTCAGATTTTTATATAGCACTCATATATAATTTCGACCGATTTCGGGTAAATACTGCACCAAACCCTCTACATGCGTTCGAAATTTTAAATAGGCTATCAACTTGACTTAGGAATGACGTCTGTTGAGTTTTGTTCAAATCGGTTCAGATTTCGATATATACCGAACGTGTTGTAGGATTTCATATTATCGGCCCCATTCAATGTTGGTCTTATTCTTACTGTTTTTTTATATATTTTATTTCAAAAATATATTTCCCCTTTTCTAATAAACATGTCATTACTATCAAAAACCCCTCCCCTTCCATAAAATATTTTTTTTAAATTATTTGACAACCTATAATTCAATTAAAGTTAAACCCCTTTCCTCCCTAACCAAATGCCATTTTTTTTTTTTTTTTTTGGATTTTTCCACCAAAATATTTTCATAATTTTCATGTAAATTTCGAATGAAATTATAGAAAAAAAAATAATACGAAAATGTAATGTGACACCATTTGGCAGGCACAACCCCCCCGACAGCCTCTCACTCTGTCTCACGTCTGCCACTCCATCTCCAGCCATATTACCCTAATGGCTGACATATAATTTTATGTAAATCCTTGTAATTTCAAAACGACTATTTTCAATCCTTTTGTTCGAAATATATTTGTTTTTCTTTAAAAAAAAGGATATTGCCTTTTAGTCCTTTGGCAGCCAAATATTTATGTTATCAAAATAAGAACGCCGAAAAAATCTGTAACACACAAAATGCCTTACAATGTAATCCTTTCAGTGTCCTTTCTCAGTTGCCAATCCTTTCTCCCAGAATTTTTTTCCTGGGCTGTGTTAAGTCACCCCTCATCTTGATACTTTTTTCTCTCCTATAATTAGCTAATTTATATGCAGATTTTTTTGGATGTTGTTATTTGGATTTTCTTAACTCCTTCCTTTCTTTTCCAATTTTATTTTTTGTTTTTTTGATTGTGTGTCCTTTTTTGGTGACAATATTCAAATACCTCCCAAAAAATATGATTATTATTTCATGTACATATAATTATGAATTCAAATGGGTTTTGTTTTGATATACAACGATTTGTTTTTTTTTTTTTGAAAACACTAGGACACCGAAGGCTTTGGCGGAACACCAACCCTTTTTGAAAATTGCCGGGTATCCTTTGGGAGTCAAGTAGCCGTATTTTGACAGCATAAGGACACAATATGCCTTTGAATGTTCAATAAATATTCAATATGTTCAATAATATTTTGCTACAATTTAAAGGATATCAATTTGAAAAAAAAAATATTCTGAAAATGATTCAAGGACATAGAACCTTAAATCCTCTTCCGAATATTTTTTTGTTTTTAAATTGGTATCCTTTAAATTGCAGCAAATATTTTTAATAACTAAAAAAATTAAAATAAAAAAATTCCTTTCAAAAACTCTCCTAAACAGCCTCTGAAAAATATCAAAATCCTTAATATCCTTGTAAATACAATTCCCCATGATATTTATCAAAACATTTGTTTTTATTTTATTACCTTCCTTTGCCACTTGTTCTTTATAAAATTCCCGCCTTGTGAACACATTTATTTTTTCGTTATCCTTTATCATCTCAATTTTATATCCTTTTAATCGAATCGAATAAAAATTTGAGAGAGATAGAAAATCCCACCTGTTTCTCTACAACATGTTTCCTTTAATTTCCAGAACACACACTTCAAGTGCTAATGATGTCCATGTTTTGCCTCAAAAAAAATATATATTGATTTGATGTTGTTGTCCTTCTGGCAGGATCTTGTTTTCACAATGGAAACTGTTGCAGGTTGTTTTTATTTTATTTTTTTTCATTTCAATTTAATTTAGCTGCTCTCCTTAGGTTGTCTGAATGTGAGTGCGTATGTGTATGTGCTTCTGGGATAAACAGGTGATTTTTTCATTAACAGGATCTTGTAATTTTTTTCTCACTTCAGGTTGAGGATCAAGATCAGGACATCATTGTATTAATTAATTTATTGTAGCATGTGTTATTGAGATCCTGGACAGAGCAGGGATGGCTGGTAAAGATAATATGACATATTACACATTAGGACAACAGTGTCCTTTTTTGAAAACAACAACAGCAACACTTTCCTAAAACAACAATACATACATATGTATAGTGCTTGTACATACACACCCTACTTTTTGCAATAATAAATTTGACAAAAAATAATGTTAGGTCCTCTCTACCCCTTTTGTTCACACATCGAATTGTCCTTGTTAACACACAAGAGGTCCTGGTTATCTATCTTGCACTTGAAATGAAAATTTGCATAATTATGCAAAAAATTATTTTCTCACCAAACAATTTATTTACAATGTATGCTTTCAAAGGATATCAATGATTTCTGTTGAGGACCTTAATAACTACTTGAAATTCAATGAGGAAAAACATTAACATATTCATTAGCAATTCTAAGTAAATGCAAAATCAAGTATCCTTTAAAGGAATTTGCATAAAAGGATGTCATAATAAGGATAATGCGAATGTTGTAAAAAAATCGGCACTACCAAAGGCGTGGATTTTTTACTACTAACATAGGCGTGGATTTTTAAAAAATTTTTTTGGAGTACTAACATGGCGTGGGTTTTGGAAAAAATATTTTTTGGGTACTACCATAGGCATGCCTACATCAAAGGCAGTTCAGTGGATACGGCTCTGCATGAGGTGGTTGGATGCATCGAGAAAAACATGGAGTCCTCTGGCTACACGTTGACAGCATTCCTCGATATCGAAGGAGCTTTCAACAATGTGAAGCTAGAGGCCATCCATTCTGCTCTCGTAGGCATAGGTATCCCCTCACTCCTTACGGAATGGATTGATAGAATGCTGGAATCTGTCAACAGAGGCACACCTCAGGGAGGAGTACTTTCCCCCCTTTTGTGGCTTCTGGTGATAAATGAGATACTTATGAAATTCAATCATCTCAGGATAAAGGCGGTAGCCTTTGCCGATGATGTAGTCTTGCTGGTTGGGGGTAAATTTATAACGACAATTTCAGACATCCTGGAGGGTGTCCTTTCAACCCTGTCTAATTGGGCTTGCACCAAAGGGGTTGGTATAAACCCTAGTGGTGCTCTTCACTAGGAAGCACAAAATTCCAAGTTTCCGTCTGCCATCACTTGGAGGAGTGACTTTAACCCTTTCTGATGAAGCTAAATATTTTGGCACTATCCTAGACCGCAAATTACTGTGGAATAGGAATGTTGAGGAACGCTCCAAGAAGGGATTGCTGGCACTCTATTCATGCAAGAATTCCATAGGCAAGAGTTGGGGATTGTGACCCGGAATTATACACTGGCTGTATACGACGATCGTCTTACCCATACTTACTTATGGTTGTCTTGTCTGGTGGCAGGGGGTGAACAAAAAGACGCTGCTGACAAAACTGAGCTTAGTACAGCGATCGGCTTCAATTCTATACACCACAGGCAGCCTTGAACGCAATCTTGAATCTCCAACCATTGGATATTCTGATCAAATTCCAGGCGGCCAGGTGTGCCCTGAGACTCCGGGAAACAGATGCCTTGAAATCGCGGAACTATGGTCATGCCAGGGGGATATGCCTCTTTAGGGGGGGATAGTCATATCAGTGATTATATTCCCCCCCACCTAGGGACTTTAATGACATCAACGTTGAATTTCCTAGTAGGAATCCTAGACCAGTAGCTCCCTACCTCTGCCAGGTCTGTCAATCTTCACAGATGGAGAAAGGCAATGGCGCAGGCGTTTACTGTAGGGAATTAGGTATACACAACTCATATAAACTCAACAATGACTCTAGCGGTTTTCAAGCAGAGATTCTTGCAATCACGAAAGCGGCCGAGATAGTAAAAGCACTTAATGCCGACATCACGGGGGGGATCATAGTCGTCCAGTCTTCTGATTGAGGGATCTGTGAAACCCCCCATTAGCTATATCATTGGCAGAATCCGTGCGTTCCATTGCGAGGTAGTCGGTAACAGATGGCTAAGGGAACCTGCTTGCAGAATCTCTAAATCTATCTGGCGTGAATTCTCTCGTAAAAGAACGTCTTCGCTGCTGGAACACAGTAAGAGGGAGTTCAAAATCGTTGTGGGGATTATAACTGGTCACTGCAAAATTAGGTATCTCACTTCTAAGTGGGACTCCAGTGAAGAGGATTACTATCGTCTATGTGAGGACGAAGAAGAACTGGAAACAATTGATCACATCCTCTGCAAATGTCCATCGCTAATCAGCAGAAGACATAAACAGTTTGGAAGTTATGAAATTGATAATCTGGTCTTCTTCTCCAAAATAGACCCTAACCAAATTCTTCTAATCAAATCTCTCTTCCGCTCCCTTCTTTCTCAATATCTTTTCACCCTACTCTTCCACTATCTCTTTATTTTTCTTTATAGGTGCACATATATATATATATATATATATATATAAAGGATGATCACAATGGACATAGTCTCCGAGTGGACGGTTGTTACAACAACCGTACATCCCTAACCTAACCTAACCTAGGCATGGATTTTAAACCCAATTTGAGAAATATAAGGTAAGCAATATCCCTCGCCTTAATGCAATTTTGAAGGCCTTCCTTATCCTCAGTTATCACCCATTGCTCATTACACCGAAAACCACTCAGACCACAAACTCCTTTTTGCGGATGTACAAAAAAATTTCGAAATTTTGTCAAGGACAACCCAAGAGATGTGCCAACAGTTTGTCAGATTGTCTGACACCATTTGAGTAAAGGACAATGTTAGGTGATAAGGACCTTGACCTTGATAAAAATAAAAAATAATTTTCGAGCGGTTTACCTTAAGAACCTGGACGGTAGTCTTTCATTTTATTAGATAGCTAATTTTAAAGTGGTCGGGAGATAAAAATTTGGCATGGTTATACCAAAAGGGAAATATTGAAGTCAAAGCAATTATTTTTTTTTATTATTTTTTTTTTTTTTTTTTTTTTTTTTTTGATAAAAAATTAAATTTTGAGATTTTGAAAAAATGTCTGAAGAATTTTTCTTTGGCTCAATACAGGCGCCAATTTTTGGTGTTAATATGAAATTATTAAAATTAATTCGTTTTAATGGCAATTGCAGGACCTCCATAATGTCATAATTTTAAACTCTTAAAATATGGATACTCCAAACATAAGTAGCATTAATATCCCGTGCCGCTACTAAGCACTTTTGACGCCACTAAGTTTTTCCCAGAAATTTTAGTTGGCAGCCTTAAAAACTTATGACATTATTAGGCGTCTGGAAGTTACTAATCAGTAGCCAAGTGAATTTGTAGCATGAAATTGAAAGTCTTTGCAGCACCATCTGAAAATTGTATGACGCCAGTGCTCGAAAAATTAACCCTGTTACACTTCCTAATGCACGACGCAGTTGCACTTCATAACCGTTGGAAACCGCGAAAAACAAATATTCATCCATCAATTTTTTCCACTTCATTAGAGGGCCAAAAAAACAAAGTGTTTCTAATTTTCTTGTAACAATTCATATTTAGGTTTCTCCACATGCCTCCACAGGATTTCCTATAGTCAACTCTTGTCGAATCATCATCGATGGAAATTATTATCCCACTGTGTAACATATTTGCCAAAGAGTAAGAGAGGTTAAAAACCACAGGTAGTCCTTGCTTCATCACCATCATCATCAAAAACCGGAAACAGGTTACAAAAGAGAGTGACTCCGACTGGCGCGCACACACGCCAGCGCAGAGAATTTCTAAAGTGTTGTGAAAGGGAAATTCGTTACATGAAAAACTCTTTTTTCAAATATTTTCCTATTGTGAAAATTTACATTTGCTAACGGCAGGATATCGGACAATCGGAATTTGCATGCTGTGTGTGTGTATGTAGAAGTCCTGCTGGAATTGAACTTGTGTCATACACAAGTCAAGAGTTATGTCTCCATTAATGCGATGATGATGGCGAGGATGAGGATGTTGGACAAGTGGAAAATCGGAAAGGGAAAGTCTAGACTCAGGGAGACGTAATTGCAAATATTGAAGGGGAATATTCGAAAACCATGTGTAAATTTCTAACAATTGGTTTCACTTTCGACAAATATTTTATTGTATACCAGAAAATATTTTTTTTAATGTACGCCAATGGTAGTAACCAAAAATATTTTTTTAAAAAATCCACGCCTATGGTAGTACCCAAAATATTTTTTTTTTAAATCCACGCCTATGGTAGTACCCAAAATATTTTTTTTTTAAATCCACGCCTATGGTAGGACCCAAAAATATTTTTTTAAAAAATCCACGCCTGTGGTAGTACCCAAAAACAATATTTTAAAAAAATCTACGCCAATGGCAGAATTCTAAAAATATTTTTTTTTAAATTTACCCCTTTGGTAGTAACCAGAAAATATTTTTTTTTCGAAAATCCAAAATCTTTGCATTTTTCTATTAAGCAGTTCATTAACCCCTTGTTTTCCCCACATTCAAATAAAATCCTTCCTTTCCTTCTTCCTTGAAGATGAGCATAAACAACATTTGCATAATCCTCCTTTACCCATTGTCTTCATTCCGCTAAGCACTTGGAAACAGTTGATATTGGTTAGATCTGTGGCAAAATGTGTCCACATGTTGTGAAACTAGCTCGGCTAGTTTTCGCAACCCCAATTGCAAAAAATACCTTCGAATCCTTGCAAAAAATATTTCTTTACACTCCACTGAATTCAATTGAAGCATTTCTAAGGAGGTTAAGATTTCTTGTAAGCAGCCAGATTGCAAAACCAGTTCTAATTGAGAGTCCTCACGTGTCCTCACCAGGATATCCAGACATACATGTCTTATGTGTATGGAGGATAGTAGCACGATCTGCCATAGATTCATCCAGCTGCGAGGTAAGTAATAGCACAATTCAATAGATAAGTTTAGGAGAGAGGGGTCTAGACATGCCAAGGGGAACTTAGAACAACCCTCAAGGACGCCAGGCTTTTGAAAGAGATCCATACGTCTGTAACGTAAATATTTGTGGCCTAACAGATTTCTCCTGAGGGATTTTGGAATCATGTTAAGCTGAATCCTTTTAATCAAATTTGTCTGCTTAGAGAATTTTAAATTTTATTCGCCTCTAAAATTATCATTGGTAATATTTGTCTCTCTCATTGGTAAAACTCTCTTTCTCGTGTTCTCTTCTCATCCGTTTCAATTGGATGAGCCTGTCGACAAGCAAGCCCTTCAAGGACTACCTGCTGTCTTCTCCTTAGTTCTGCTAACTCAAAAATGTTACACAGTGGGATAATAATTTCCATCGATGATGCTTCGACAAGAGTTGACTATAGGAAATACGATAGGCCTGTGGAGAGTCGTAACTATGAATTGTTACAAAAAAATTAGAAACACTTTGTTTTTTTTGGCCCTCTAATGAAGTGGAAAAAATGGATGAATATTTTGTTTTCGCGGTTTCCAACGGTTATGAAGTGCAACTGTGTCGTGTCATATAAGTGTAACAGGGTTAATTTTTCGAGCACTGGCGCCATACAATTCTTCGATGGTGCTGCAAAGACTTTCAATTTCATGCTACAAATTCACTTGGCTACTGATCACTAACTTCCAGACGCCTAATAATGTCATAAGTTTTTTAAGGCTGCCAACAAAATTTTCTGGGAAAAACTTAGTGGCGTCAGAAGTGCTTAGTAGCGGGACAAGATGTTAATGCAAGTTATTTTTGGAGGATAATTATTTCAAGAGGATACAAATTATCACATCATGGAGGTCCGGCAATTGCCACTTAAACCAATTAATTTTAATAATTTTATATTAACACCGAACATTGGCGCCAGTATTGAACCATAGAAAAAATCTCAGACATTTTTCAAAAATCTCAAAATTTATTTTTTTATCAGAAAAACTAATTGAATTGACTTCAATATTTCCCTTTTGGTATAACCATGCCAAATTTTATCTTCCGACCACTTTAAAATTAGCTATCTAAAAATATGAAAGTCTACCGTCCAGGTTTTAAAGGTCAACCGCTCAAAAAATATTATTTTTTGTTTTTATCAAGGTCAAGGTCGTTATCACCTAACATTGCTCGTCACATAAATGGTGTCGGACAATCTGACAAACTGTTGGCACATCTCTTGGGTTGTCCTTGACAAATTTTCGAAAATTTTTTGTACTTCCGCAAAAAGGAGTTGTGGTCTCAGTGGTTTTCTGTGTAATGGGCAATGTGTGATAACGGAGGATAAGGAAGACCTTGCTAATTGCATTAAGGTCAAGGATAGTGGTTAAGAAAAAGCGAAATATTACAAAAATTGGTAGCACCCAAAAATATATTTACTAAAAAATCCACGACTATGTTAGTAGCCAAAAAAAAAATATTTTTTTAAAAAATCCACGCCTGTGGTAGTATCCAAATCTATTTTTTTTTAATCTACGCCTGGTAAGGCTGTACTAGAAAATCTTAAAAAAAATATTTTTTTTAAAAAAATCCACGCCTGTGGTAGTATCCAAATCAATTTTTTTTAAATTTACGTCTGGTAAGGCTGTACTAAAAAAATATTTCAAACAAAAATGGTATGAAAACCAAATTAATCAATAACATTTCTCTATAAAACTATGTTCATCAATCAAAAGTTTCTATGTATGTACAATATTTTGATATTTCACCAATAATATTTTTTTTGTTATTTTAACCACAATTTTTGTTTTGTTTTTGCACACACACAGTAATAAAAAATAAAGCATCCCCTCTTACCACAACTACCAATTATTGATTTCCTTTTCCTCCGTAGTTTTCCTTTGCCTTTGTTCTCTATTCAGCATTCGACACCTATCAATCAATTCGTGTGGCAAAATAAAGAAAATAATTGATTGTGATTTTGGGTTAAAAAAAGGGGGAAATTACTAAAAAAAAGTTAAAATTTTTTTTTTGAGAACCAATTATGAAGGAGTAACTAATTACAAAGAAAACAATGACCAGAAATATTTTTTTTTTTGCTCTGGGACATATCAATTTTCATTCAATGTTGGTTTCTAATTTTTCGATCTAGGTCCTGTTGTCCTCATATATAAAATTGGAATTTAATGAATCACTTTGTCCTTGTAAATTTCATAGCTGAGGGTTTCTTCTTCCAATGGCTAATCCTTTTTATTACCTAAGCACAAATCTATATTCTGGTTTACCACCAAAATATTTTTATTTATTTCAAGGACAATTTGGGTGAGAAATGGATTGGTTAGGGCTACCTTTTTTTAAAATGTCCTTGAATTTATATTCATTTTTCATGGGAATAAATATAGCTTGTGAGCAAGAGTCCTTCAAAAAATTTATGTTTTTGGTTAACCAAAAAAATTATTTATACCAAAATTGTATCCAGGTTTTCAATTCTTCTCTGAAAGAGTACAAAAGACAAAATTTGGTAAACAAAATACGAAATTTCAAATAACAAATTTTGTAAAGAATTTGCATGATAAAATTTTCAAAGGATATTTTCATTAACAAATCAAGAGTAAGAATTTTTTTCTACGAAACCCGGCGAACACTTCTAATACCAAATAATTAATTTTATAGCATATGTTGCAAAAAAATCCTATAAATCTTTCCACACATTATAAATCATTGTCATGGACTTCAAATGAAAAACAGACAACCGCCCTTACTTATTACCATAGGTGTCCTTGACCAGGTACCAGTTGGACCAAATGACCATTGGTGAAAATTTGTCAAGTCATTGAATCACACCTTCTTTTACATTGTAATAAATTATCTAACAATTGTTCAAAATTTCTTTAAGATAACAGGCAGATGTTTCGCATTTAAATGTGTTGCAATTGTTCTGGAACTACAATTGGCGAAAATTTAAAATTTTTGGATATATTAAATATATTTTTTTTCAAATACTACAATATGGATGGATTTTTCAAAAAAAAAAAATATTTTTTTTTTTGGGGTACTACCAAAGATGTGGATTTAAAAAAATATCTTTGGGATGCTATTAAAAGCGCAGATTTTTTTTTTTTAAAACCGAGCTACTAACCCAAGGCTGGGATTTGTTAAAAAATATTTTGGTTTCTTAAAAAATATTTTTTTTTATTTTTTTGTCGTTTTTTATACCCTCCACCATAGTATGGAGGATATATTAATTTTGTCATTCCGTTTGTAACTCATGGAAATATTCCTTTCCGACCCTATAAAATATATATATTCTTGATCAGGGTAAAATTCTAAGACGATCTAGCCATGTCCGTCCGTCCGTCTGTTGTAATCACGCTAACTTCTTAAGGAATTTAGATGGGGTGCTGAAATTTTGCATAGAGTTGACTTTTGTCTGCAGGCAGGTCGAAGATGGGATATATCGGTCCACGTTTAGGCATAGCTCCCATATAAGGGTAACCCCCAATTTTCGGTATTTTGGGGTTCTTGAGCGCGTTTTTCAGCCGAATTCGCTGAAATTTGGTACATTGGGTTCTTTTTGGGTTCCAAATGTCTCCACAAAAAAGTATAAATATAGGTCCACTTTTTTTGGAAGCCCCCATATACCGGTACCTCCTAATTTTCAGTATTTTGAGGGTTTTGGTCGTATTTTTCCACCGAATTTGCTGTAATTTAGTATTTTGAGTTCTTAATAGGTACAAAGTTCTCTCAAAAAAAAAAAAAAAATATGAATATAGGTCCATTTTTTCGGGTAGCCCCCATATAAGGGTATCCGCCAAATTTCGGTATTTTGGGGTTCTTGAGCGCATTTTTCAGCCGAATTCGCTGAAATTTGGTACATTGGGTTCTTTTTGTGTTCCAAATGTCTCCACAAAAAATTATAAATATAGGTTCACTTTTTTTGGAAGCCCCCATATAACGGTACCTCCTTATTTTCAGTATTTTGGGGGTTTTGATCGTATCTTTCCACCGAATTAGCTGTAATTTAGTATTTTGAGTTATTAATAGGTACAAAGTTCTCTCAAAAAAAAAAAAAAAAAATATGAATATAGGTCCATTTTTTCGGATAACCCCCATATAAGGGTAACCCCAATTTTCGGTATTTTGGGGTTCTTGAGCGCGTTTTTCAGCCGAATATTCGCCCCCCCCCCCTTTTTAGGGTAGTCCACATATAACCCCCTTTTTATACCCTTCACCACACTGTGGTACAGGGTATTATGTCTTTGTGCATATGTTTGTAACAGGTAAAAATAATTGAGATAGACCCATGGTTCCTTTTGAGAATATGCATAGAATCACTTTCTGAGTCGATTTATGCATGTCCGTCCGCCCGTCCGTCTGTTGATGTTAAATTGTAAACAAAATACAGGTCGCATTTATGATCCGATTTGGATGAAATTTGGCACAGCTCACTTATTTGGCCCAAGGACGAACCCTATTGAAATTGGGAAAAATCGGTTCAGATTTAGGTATAGCTCCCATATATATTTTCGTCCGATTTAAGGAAAATGGGGCACCAAAGTCCCTCTATATCATTCGATTTGCACGAAATTTTGCACAGAGTACTGAATTAGGTCCAGAATTATGTGTGCCAAGTTTCGAGAAAATCGGTTCAGATTTAGATATAGCTCCCATATATAGTTTTGTCCGATTTTATGTAAATGATGATATATATCTTCGTCCGATTAAAGGTAAATGGGGCACAAAAGTGCTTATATTCCATTCAATTTGAACGACATTTGGCATAGAGTATTGAATTATGTCCAGAATGATGTGTGCTAAGTTTCGTAAAAATCGGTTCAGATTTAGATATAGCTCTCATATATAGTTTTGTCCGATTTTTTGTTAATGATACACCAAAGTCCTTATATACCTTTCGATTTCCATGAAATTTGGCACAGCGTACTAAATTAAGTATAGAATGATGTGTGCTAAGTTTTGTGAAAAACGGTTCAGATTTAGATATAGCTCCCATATATAGCTTCGCTCGATTTTAGGTAAATAGTCCACTAAAGTCCCTGGAAATATTTTGATGTGCACACAATTTGGCACAGAGTTATGAATAAGATCGAGAATGATGTGTGTTAAGTTTCGTGAAAATCGGTTAAGATTTAGATATAGCTCCCATATGTATTTTCATCCGATTTAAGGTAATTGGTGCACCAAAGACCCTATATATCTTTCGATTTGCACGAATTTTGGTATAGGGTACTGATTTAAGTCTAGAATGATGTTGCTAAGCTTCGTGGAAAGATCCATAGCTAGGCCGATTGACACAAAGTACTAATGTTATATAAATTAGTCTCTGGCAAGTTTCCCTGAAATCGGTTCAGATATAGATTTATAACAAAACGCGTCGTCTGTTAGGATAAATGCGTAAAATATACCCAAAAGTGGTAGTCGGCCTGTCCGATTTTACTGCTTTCCTTACTGGTTGTTCTTTAACATATCTTCTGTAGAGAAATATATTTTCCAAAATATAACTATTATCTTAATAGACGTAACGTAATTTCCAAAAAAATATGCAAAACAACCTTTTGAATATTTTAAGTTGCTTCCCCTTGACTCATGAGGGTGGCACAATATCCCATATTGTGGCAGAGCTGTTGCTCCATTTCTGTTTGCTGTACAGAGTAGCATTGCTAATCATATGCAGGGCGTATTAGAGTCATAATTTTGGAATTAAAATTATGACTGCTGACATAAGCCATTCATTCATTCATTCATTCATTGGGCCATCATCATAATTTTCAAAAAAAAGGAGATCAGCATACAAATTAGCTGCTTAAAAGCAGAGCACGGAGGCAGCTAAAGGGTAAGCCTTTGAAATCACAGTTATAACCCTTTTGTTGAATGGGTGGTATGGAAAACACCTGGGTTTTCAGGGAAATTATGATTTTTTTTTTATCAAGGAGTCAAAAAAATATGAAAACAAAAGCTTTCTTTTTTTTGGTTGACAAGTAGGGGAGTGTATGTGTTATGGGCTTTGCAGAACACCCCTGTATTTTAGGTTAATTTTCCAAATAAAATTTTTTCCATTGTTTTCATAACTTTTGTTTGGGAAAATTACCCAAAATTATTGTCAACAATTTGCAAGTTTTTATTTTCATATCAAAAATTTTAATAGGGGGGTTGAATTTGTTGACAAATTTTAGAAATGCCGTTTCATTTGAAAATTCCAAACAAGCCATTGTTTTCTGTTCGCCATGACGACTTCTGACCAATTTGTTGTCGTTGTGACGATTTAACGCCTGGTTGCATTTCAATAAAGGATTACAAAACGGAAACAGTTTTGTTGTAAATTTCGAATTGCAATTTTTTTTAATTTTAATTGTATTTAAATGGAAACAATAAAAACTTAACCCAATCAACCCCCTAAGGCACTTGCCGTGATCATAACGGCTGGTTGCCACAACTTTTGCAGCCACTGGTCGTGGTGGTGGTGGTGACCCAATTAGCAGTCAAGCCAAACAATGTCCCATTTTATGTCTAGCCAAAAAAAGGTGGACATAATCCTTTGTCACAAAAACAAAAAATTAAAATAATTTAAAAATCAAAAATCATTCAAGTGAAAACTTTGATATCCTGGCCATGTCCTTTTTCCGATAAATCCAAGAACTTGTTATTCGATTTTTTCTGGATTTAAAAAAAGACTTCCATTTATCACAGTAAAGTATTGGAAACTTAAATCTATCGGAAAACTAAACAAGGATATTGTTAAGTAAGCCAAACAGGACCAATGTCCTTTGACAACTTACCCAATTTTAAACAAATATTAAGTACAATCAGAGACATCCTGAAAGACAGACTGTACTCCAAATCATTTCCAATAGCAGAATCATCGTTTATTTATGACTATTTCAAAATTGTCATCACCCAATTCTGTTCAAAATCCCCAATTCAATACAAAAACAACACAAAAGACCAATAATCACAATTTGCATTTTATTGATGTCCTGTCATAATTTCAATAATCCTTTCGATTGACATTTTTTCCGAATCTGTTCGCTGTACTATTTAAATAAAACATTAAAAAAATAATAAGCCGAACGAAAATTCGGTTTATCCTCTTTTGCACAAAGTGAGGTTATGATCACGCGCCCAAAATTTGTATGCAATGATGGTGGTGTTTTTTTTTCAGGAAATATTTTTTTCTGTCATAATTTAAGGATTAAAAAATATGACAATGGAAGTGTAATAAGTGGAAAGTTGTATTGAAAGGATCAGCATATAAATTGGCTTATTATTGGAAATCTGAAATGTAGCATTGAAAATAATTTTAAATTGACATTACTGAATATATCTTCTATATTAAAATTTTTATTCGAATATCACGCCGATGTTGATACTTGAAAAAGCATGTTTTTTTAATTCACGCCAATTGCAGTACATGCAAAAATATTATTCAAAACCAGTAAGGGAAGAAGTAAAATCGGACGGGGCCGACTATATGATACCCTTCAACACTTTAGGTATATTCAACCGATGAATCCTAACAAACATCGCATTTTTAAAGGACCAGTAAAATGAAATTAGATCCATAAACATGTCATTCTGCAACCAACACTAAACTTTTCATTTGTTCAGAGATAGAAGCTATACCTAAATCTGAACTGATTTCAGGAAACTTAACACACATCATTCTAGACCTAATTCATAACGCTGTGCCAAATTTCGTGCAAACCGGAAGATATTAAGAGACTTTGGTACACCATTTACCTTAAATCGGACGAAAATATATATGGGACCTATATCTAAATCTGAACCGATTTTCAAGAAACTTAACGTACGAAACTATATATGGGACCTATATGTAAATCTGAACCGATTTTCACGAAACTTAGCACACATTATTCTAGACTTAATTAAATCCGATATGCCAAATTTCGAGCAAATCGAAAGATATATAGGGACTTTGTGGGACCATTTGCACTAAATCGGACGAAAATATATATGGGAGCTATATCTAAATCTGAACCGATTTTCAAGAAACTTTACACGCATCATTCTAGACCTAACTTGTTACACTGTGCCAAATTTCGTGTCAATCGAAAGATATTAAGGGTCTTTGGTGGACCATTTGCACTAAATCGGACGAAAATATATATAAACGCTATATCTAAATCTGATCCGATTTTCAGTAAACTTAACACACATCTTTCTCGACATAATTCACTACGCTATGCCAAATTTCGTGCAAATCGAAGGATACATAGGGACTTTGGTGCACCATTTACATAAAATCATACGAATATATGTATAGAAGCTATATCTAAATCTGATCCGATTTTCAGGAAACTTAACACACATCATTCTGGACCTAATTCATAAGGCTGTGCCAAATTTCGTGCAAATCGAAAGATAAATAGGGACTTTGGTGAATCATTTAATGCGACTTGTACTTTGTTTGTTGTTTTAATACCAACAGATGGACGGACGGACGGACGGACGGACATGCATAAATCGACTCAGAAAGTGATTCTATGCATATTCTCAAAAGTAACCATGGGTCTATCTCGATTCCTTTTGCCTGTTACAAAGATATGCACATAGACATAATACCCTGTACCACAGTGTGGTGAAGGGTATAAAAAATCCAACTCTTGGTTGCTATTTTAAAAAATCGACCATAAAAAAGTGACTCCTAGGACATTGGAATTCGTCTATCGTACTTTTCTCATTCTCTCACCTCAAGCTCTTTTTTGAAAAAATTAAATTATTTTTGTTACTGTAATTTACTTCTTCTCACTAACAAAGTAACTCATTAAGGGCCACCCTACGACACCTGTGGCTATGAAATGCAATAAACTGACACCGACAAACAGAACAGAACAGAAGAAAATCTTAAACGATTTTAAATTACACAGCAAATGAATGAACAAAAAGGGCCACCAACAGGTAGCCAGCGAACAGCGAACTCAAGAACCTCCTTAATTGAGTTTATTACCAGAACGTCTGTCCCACGAAAATCCTTTGCTTAAGACACCGCAAAAAAGAATTCGTAAAACTAACACAAATTTGATGCGCCTACGCATTTTATGACGGAAATATAATTTTCAAAAAAAAAAATCACACCTCGATAGGATAGCAATTTCAAACGGCAGGGTAAGACTGCTAGATCAATATCAATTAGTAGAGTAATGAATTCGAGATGAAATTTGCATGTACGCCCATTTTTTGTTTTCGCAGAGAAGGAATTTCTTTGATGACAAATTTCGGCAGATGCAATTGTAGTTCTAGGGGGGAGTGGAGGTATTTTTTATGAGGGGGAGTGTAAAGGTACTAGTTGTAATCATTAAGATGTATCAATGGTTCATTGTGATTTTCTTCCATTGGAGATGTAATCATCGTTTACCACCTCGAAGTGGAGACCACACCAGTGGTAGTTTTTTTTTAATTTTTAGGCTACTTACAATAGGCGACGATTTTTTTTAAATATATTTTTTGGCTACAGTGGCGAACAAAGCCATACATTCCCCACTAATAAACAGTTGTTTTTTTTTTTATAAAAACGACGAACTGGGATTCAGCCTGACTATTTTGCAAAAACCAAATACAAATGGTATCCCAAATAAACCGCCAACACTACTGAAAATATTTTTTGGCTACTAACATAGGCGTGGATTTTTTAAAAATTATTTTTTATCATATATTTTTTGAGTACTGCAGTAGTCGTAGATTTTTTAGAAAAATTCTCATAATTTAAAATTTTTTTATTTCTTTTTTCTTTCTTCTTCACATTTTTAGTAATCCTATTTTATTATTTAATATTTTTACACAACTATGTTTAATTAGCTTTGTGCAAAAAGTTTGTAACGCCGCGAAATAATTTATGACCCACATTTTTTTATATCTCGTCTAGCTGAGTCGATCTAGACATGTGTGTCCGTCCGTCTGTCCATTATATTTTGTAAACACGATACAGGTCACAGTTATGGGCCAATATTCACGAAATTTTGCATGTCGGATGGGTTCAGCCCAATGAAGACCCCTATTGTTTTTGGAAAAGATCGGGTAATATTTAGGGGATGAAATGGACCAAAAACTTAAATTTTATCCGTTTTTTCTGGTAGCTCCAGAGGCCGCAATTGTGGCCCAAACTTCGCGAATTTTTACATGGAGAAGGGGATCGAGCCAGAGAATAAGCATGGCTGTTTTGATAAAGATCTGTCAATATTTAGGGAGTCAAATGGATCCTGACTTTTGTGTGAAAAATTACAGAATTTATATTCTATAGCGTATATATTTACTCCTGATGGACATAGACCCGAGAAGTTGTTAGTATATCCTAGAGGAGTGGTTGGCCTTTAAATTGATACCAATTATATTGTTGTATGTGCTCGGATGTGGGAGTTACACCTAAATATTTACAGGTATCTCCGTATTCGTATATTATTTAGTAACCCATTATCACTCTAGAGATCGGAACTATAGCGCTGATCGCTTTGAAATTATCCATGAGGTTCCAGTTATGGTGAAGGACAACGCTTATAATTTTCGGTAATGATCAGATAATAATTTTGGAATGAAGTGGACCGAAAACTTAATTTTTTGTGTTATTTTCGAGTCAATCTATAGACCACAAATGAAAGCCGAACATCACAACACTACCCTCCGTGAAGGGAATCTGGACAATAGGTGTACTGAATACTCGTAATATTCGGGAAATATGTCAGTGTGAGGAAGAGATGCTGTTTACCTCTAATCGGCAAGAGGATGCAAATATCACGAAATATTGCCCATGCTCGGAATAAACATCCGCAGAAAATTTGAACTCCGCGGTAGTGTGTAGGGTATCGTATAGTCGGCCCCGGCCGACTATACTGCTCCGCTCACTGGTTTTTTATTTCTTTTTTCTTCTTCTTCACATTTTTAGTAATCCTATTTTATTATTTAATATTTTTTTCTACATTTAATTACAAAAAATTCTCATAATTTATGATTTTTTATTTCTTAGCGAGGTTTGTGTCTTAAGTCTTTTGTTTTGCCCCCAACCTTAGTTTGTAAGTTTGCAAACTCATAATTTTCTTATTAAGAAATTATGAAATAATTTATTGCAAAATATGATTATTTTTTTGTTTTAGTTTACGACTTGTGGTATCCAGCTGTCGCCGAACATGGCCTGCTGGGAAAACCACAAACAAGGAAATCTTCTGAACGGAATCGGAAAATCAAAAAACAAAAATCTTTCGAAGGGAGAAATGTTACCCCCAAGGCATTGGCAAAAAATCTGAGCCATAAAAATTATGATATGCTTTCTCTTTAACAATTACGTTTAATTAATTTTTTGTATAAGAGGGGGCCATGGCTAACGGAAACTAAAAAAACACAACAACAACAAGAAAATTCTTTAAAAAAAATCCTTGGCCTTGCCAAAAAAAAACAAAAGAAAAAAATGTGTGCGCCTGGCAGTTGTTTCCTTGGCGAAATAACACCCCATAAAGGACAACCCTCTTCTTCAAGGAGATTTTCAATGTTTTTTCTTTGCAACACCTAACTAAATAGAGCAAGGCCATCCCATGCCATGTTAAACAAACCCAAAAAAACAGCAACAACAACAACAATCCGAATCAAAGTGTTGTATAAATGTTATTGTTTTGCAAACTCCTGGTGATAGTGGTGTTGCTGCTGCTGATGCTGATATTTGTCCCAAGGCTATTTAGGCTAAGGATTTATTAGATTTGCCAAAGGAACACGAGCTCTCCTTGAAGTTGTTGCTAGGTCCGTTGAAGTAAAGAAGTGCGATTTTTTTGTTTTTTAACACCCGGTGTTTTGTTTTCCTATTCTGTTTTTTTTTCATGGGTGCCTTCTTTGTTGTTATTGTTTATTTATAGCAAAAATTCGTTTTGCCTGTAGTTTTATTGACAGTTATCTTCAGTGCTATTTTTTAGCGATGGTTATAAGATCTTAGGAGATCGAAATCGAAAAAAATAAAAACAACAAACAATGGTATTAAAAATCCGTTAGAAAAGGATAAATTGATAGGTTTTGATTTTCGTTTCGTTTGATATTAGAAACTCGATAGAAGATTATAATCTTGCAGTAATGAAAAAAAAACGGAGCAAGAAAATTCGCAATCGTATCAGCTGTTGGAAAAAAAATAAATGGAAAAATAATAAATACATATATAAAACATATACATACATATATCACAAAGTATCTTATAATACCATTCAGAAGATGAGAAAACATAAAAAAATTAATTAAACAAAAAATCCACGCCTAAGGGCTGTCTATAAAAAATGTTTTTTAAAAAATCTATAATTGTTTTTAATAAATCCATAAAAATCTATATTTTAAATCTATAAAAAATCCACGCCTAAGTGTGGTCTATAAAAAATATTTTTAAAAAATCCACGCCTAAGTGTGGTCTATAAAAAATATTTTTAAAAAATCCACGCCTAAGTGTGGTCGATAAAAAATCCACTCCTAAGTGTGGTCTATAAGAAATCCTCACCTAAGTGTGGTCTGTAAAAAATCCACGCCTAAGTGGTATGCTTTCTCTTAAACAATTAAACTCCTTGTACATTAGAACTTTATACCGGGTTAACCTACTTTATGAGGATTTATTTGACATATATTTAAACCCACTGTGTTAACGAAATCCGGTTAAATGTAAACGTACTGTTACGTTTAATCCATAAAAAATCCACGCCTACGTGTGGTCTATAAAAAATATTTTAAAACCGGTGAGCGGAGCAGTATAGTCGAACGGAGCCGACCATATGATACCCTACACAACTTCCACGTAAATATAACTTTCTGTGATTCTATATACAGAGCTTTGGCAATATTTCGCGATATTTGCACCCTCTTGATCGTCTAGATGTCAACCAATATTACCAATATTCAGTACAGTGCTTCTAATTACTTGTCCAGATTCCCTTCACCGTGGGTTGTGTTGTTATCGACTCGAAAAAACACGAACTACTAAGTTTTCGGCCCACTTCAACCCCAATTTATTATCTGAACATCATCGAAAATTATAGCCGTAGTCCTTGTCCATACCTGGATCTTCATGGAAAATTTCAAAGCGATCAGCACTATATTTCCGCCCTCTAGTGTGATCATGGGTTACTAAATAATATTTGAATACGCAAGGACCTGTAAATATTTAAGTGTAACTACCAATCCGAATGAATACGACAATACAATTGGTATCAATTTAAAGGTCAACCACTCCTCTTGAATATACTATCAACTTCTCGGGTCTATGTCCTTCAGGAGTAAATATATACGCTATAGAATACAAATTTTGTCATTTTTCACACAAAAGTCAGGGTCAATTTGACCCGCTAAATATTGACCGATCCTTAACAAAACAGGCATGCTCATTCTTTAGCCCGATCCCGTTCTCCATGCAAAAATTCGCGGTGTTTGGGCCATAAATGCGGCCTCTGGAGCGAGCAGAAAAACGGACAAAAATTAAGTGTTTGGTCCATTTCATCCCCTTAATATTAACCGATCTTTACCAAAAACAATAGGAGTTTTCATTGGCCAAAACCCATCCTACATGAAAAATTTCGTAAAGATTGGTCCATCATGTTTACAAATTATAATGGACAGACGGACGAACGGACACACATGTCTAGATCGACTCTGCTAGTCGAGATATGACGATCGGTATACTTAAAGGTGGGTCTAGGACCAATATTTCGGCGTTACAAACTCTTGGGGCTGCACAAAGCTATAATACCCTGACAACATAGTTGTGTAGGGTATTATAAAGGGTTAGTGATTCGATTCCTTATTCTAATTTTCAAAACAATGAAAAAAAATCGGTATTTGTTATAGTTTCAAATTTCTAATACTTTATTGATTTTTTTTCTCATGGCTCATGTGACAGAACCGTAAAGTTTTTATGTAAACACACGAACATCTTCGTTGAACAAATAAAGTTTGCAAATATTCTGTGAAATTGTAGATTTGTTTACTTTTCTTGTTGATGACAGACAGCTGTCAAAATTTCCAAAGAAGAGAGGGATGTTCAGATATTTTTGCAGAGATATTTTGGCTCTTGAAAATTGTCAAAATGTCAATATTTACATACTTAAATGAATGAAGTGCAGAATTTGCAGAAATATTTGAAGGCAGAAAATTTTGATTCAAAAGTGTAGCATACTTCAAGGCTAGGACTTTTAATATATCGTTAGCTAAAATGCAAAAAGGCGTAACTAACAAAAAATTGAAAATTGAAATTGACTTTGTCAACACATGTAGTTTATTGACATTCACAATATTCATTCAAAAAGTCAATTTTTTGTTTTTTGCATTTTAGCTAACGATATGGAATATTAAAATTTGTCGTTATTTCTAAAGACCAAGAATGCTAATTTTGATACTAAATTCGAGTCTAAGAACTATATGACAACGTTGTGTTCTGTTTAAGGATTCAAATCTCATGGCAAGTTGTTGCAAATTCACACACACCATTGAAATCCCATTCACATCCTTCAACTACCACATTTTCTCTGCCATAAATCCTGCTGTTGATCTACATAAATCTTGCTATTGTTTTTCTGGCAAAATCTATCCACTTCAAAGTGTAGCCAACAAAGACAGCAGGACAATGAAACAACATCTTGTCCTAGACAAAAGAAAAACACTTAAACATTATCTCAGTTCCATACAGCTGTTGGTGAAAATTTATTCATAATTCTAGGCCAGGCAACAAAAAATGTGTCAAATATTTGCATTTAATATTTTTGAAATTCAAAAAAACCAAAACTCATCACCGAAAAAATATGAAAAACCAAACTTTATGATTTATGTCCTTCTTGGAGATAATAAGAAACGAACAAAGAAGGATTCCAGAAAGAATAAAATATTTCTCGCTCTTTTGCCAAACAACAAATATAGGTTAGCAGAGATTATTTTTCCTCCACAAAGATTGTGTGCATATGTGTGTGTGTGTGTGTGCGAGAGAGATTTATTACCCAATGTGTTGTACAACAATAAATTGCAATTTTTGACAGCAGGATAATATTAACCGCAAATTGGCAAAGGTTTTTTGTATTGCAAAAAAAAATGAAACCCTGTGTGGTAAAGTAGAATTAACCAACAAAAAGGACAATCAATGTTTTGTTGCTCTATATCAAAGAAAACTAAATTTCACAGCATTTTATAAGAAAATCCATAAGAAGTAAGGCCAAACCGCATAGCAGCTGCCGCTGAGGTGTTAATAAAAATAGATAAGACAATAACTGATAATCCTTTATAAATTTAAGTGTAACACTTTCCAAAATCAAAGGAGTTTAAAAGAAGAAAGCCTGCAATTGTCTTATCTAATCAATGTTGTAAAAGAAAACCAAAAAAGGCATTCCTTGATAATTGGCGGGCTAAAGGTTTGCCCAGGTGGTCCCAAGCACTTTTGGAAAGAAATTATGAAAGGGAAATAATTTTGGGGAGCCTAAAATAATAAATCATAAAATTATCAGGCACGCCTCTTAGAAGTCATTCACATATTGGATTTTTTTTCTAAAAAGAACTCCTCTAGAATCTTCAACACAAAAATAAACAGTAAGGAAATTAATAAAGTCCCTTTACCACTTTGAATATATTCTACATATGTATACTAACAGACGTCGACTTTGCGAAAGGAACATTGACATGAAATTTAACGAACTTAAATCGAAATCTAAGCCGATTTTCTCGAAACTTAACACACAAGCTATGGAAGGGACAGGTATCCATCTTAAAGACACGAAAATCCCAATGAACACGCAGAACAACAACAACATGAGGTGTAAACAAAAATACAGCAAAAAACACAAAATTTCTGTAAATACACTTGTCATGAGCGAACAAATATATAAAAGAGGTTTCAGAAACTTAGCACACATCATGTTGGACCTAATTCAGTACCATATGCCAAATTTCGTGCAAATCGAAAGATATGTAGGGACTTTGGTGCCCCATTTACCTTAAATCGGACTAAAATATATATGGGAGCTAAATCTAAATCGGAAGGGATTTTCACGAAACATAGCACACATCATTCTGGACCTAATTCAGTACCCAATCCCAAATTTCATGCAAATCGAGAGATATTTAGGGGCTTTTGTGCCCCATTTACCTTAAATCGGACAAAACTATATACGGGAGCTATATCTAAATCTGAACCGATTTTCACGAAACTTATCACACATCATTCTGGCCCTAATTCAGAACTCTATGCCAAATTTCATGCAAATCGAAAGATATATAGGGACATTGGTACACCATTTACAAAAAAGCGGACGAAAATATATATGGGTGCTATATCCAAATCTGAACCGATCTTCTCGAAACTTGACACACATCATTCTAGACACAATTCAGTATACTATGCAAAATTTCGTGCAAATCGAGTGATATATAGGGGCTTTGGTACACCATTTACCTTAAATCGGACGAAACTATATACGGGAGCTATATATAAATCTGACACGATTTTATCGAAACTTGACACACATCATTATAGACCTAATTCATTACGCTGTGCCAAATTTCGTGCAAATCGAATGATATATAGGGGCTTTGGTGCACCATTTACATAAAATCGGACAAAATTATATGTAGGAGCTATATCTAAATCTGAAGCGATTTTCAGGAAACTTAACACACATCATTATAGACCTAATTCATTACGCTGTGCCAAATTTCGTGCAAATCGAATGATATATAGGGGCTTTGGTGCACCATTTACATAAAATCGGACAAAATTATATGTGGGAGCTATATCTAAATCTGAATCGATTTTTCCCAATTTCAATAGGATTTGTCCTTGGGCCAAATAAGTGCGACCTGTACTTTTATTTACAATTTAACATCTACAGACGGACGGACGGACATGTATAAATCGACTCAGAAAGTGATTCTATGCATATTCTCAAAAGGAACCATGGGTCTATCTCGATTCCTTTTGCTTGTTACAAACATATGCACAAAGACATAATACCCTGCACCACAGTGCGGTGAAGGGTGTATAAATCCACGCCTTTGGTGAGACCTCAAAAAAATTATTTTCAAAATCCACGGCTTTGGTAAGATCTCAAAAATATTTTTAAAGAATCCACGCCTTTGGATAGGCCTTGAAAAATATTTTTAAAAATCGTCACGTATATTTAGACCTTAAAAAGTATTAGAAAATATTTGAAGTCTCTATAGATATATGTAGCGCTTGTTACTATTCGGGATGAAAATTGTGTAAAAATTCCCTGAATATTAAAAATTTAAGTTAGATCCTTGCATTTCTTTGTCCTTTGCAAATATCGTAAAAATTTTTTATTTCCCTAAAAGAATAAAAATATAATCAAGATTTTAACGTTATTTTCCCCTCAAAATAAATCCCCCCGAAAAATAATAATAATAAATAATATTTGCATACGATAAACAAATAAGTTTATTTTTTATGAACCATACAAAAATATTTCATATTTATTTTATGATTATCGCTGAATGGCTGGCTGGCTGACTGATATGATGCGGCATATGTGTTGTGTTGTGGTTTTGAGGACATCATATTGGATTCCAAATTCCTCATATGAAATCAGACATTTTACCTAAACAAACACACACGCATACAAACAAATAAAATGCGAGTGGGGGCACGCGTTAATCCTCCTTCAACAACAACAATAACAAAATTTTGAATATCATCCCTCATTTGGTGTTGAGATTGGCGGAATCAGAAGCCCGATCTGCCACACAACGGAAGTGGTTTTAGGTTTTTATTTCCTAACCATAAAAATGACCAAAAATAAAAACACCCAAATAATTGCAAAGTAAAAAAAAATCATAAAGGCAGAGGCTGTGTGTGGAAAAAAAGAAAATGAAGGACTTCGTTATAAATTTGAATATTTGGGAATTAAAAAAAGAAAAAAATATGAAGTGACATTTTTTTAAGAATTAAATTTTAAAAATAAGAACTTGGTAGAAAAAATAATTAAATTAAAAAAATTATCAATGGTCCTCTCTGCATCCTTTGGTTATGCTTTCAGTTTTTTTTTTTTTTTTTGAAAAAAACCTGCTTCCAAAAATAGTTTTCTTTTTTTTTCACCTGCCCTCCTTGCATGAATATTCATTTATTTGAATTAGTTTTTTTTTCATTGGGATGCCAATCAATATTCATTATAAAAAAATTCCAATCATCTTATTGACTTCATTTTCCTTCGCCAATAATGAACTACTTTAGGAGGCTGCCCAAGGATAACAAGCTGTGAATTTTCGGGATTATGACTGGATGGCTGGCTGCTACCATACTCTTAAATATATGCTGCTGATGAAGTAGAACCTGAAAAAACAGGTGGCTCTTGTCACGAGTCATCTTTCGTTTTTGTTGCTTCTTTATGTCTGGATTATCAGTTTTTTCCCCGATAGCAGGTCAGCAAGGTCTCAATAATTCATGTTGAAGATGTTTTTTTGTATTGCTTACCACAAAATGAAGGCACATGCTGTAAGGATCATTGAAAACAAAACACACACACGCGTACGCATCTTTTTTTCGAATCTAAAAATATTCAGGTTTCTTTTTTTAAGGAAGAGGAGCGTAAGGAAATTGATATTTCTCTTTCTGAAAAGGAAATACTCTTGAGTGCCTCATTTAATTTTAATGTTAAACATTTGAGGATTATTTTTGAAAAAAAAAAACATTCGAAAAATGTGGGCAATAAAGATTTGTTTTCTGACAAGGCGTGAACAGCAATTAAAAATAATTACAAATTTTTACTACTCCAAAAAATATTATTAAAAAAATAAATAAATTCAAAATCATCAATTGCTTTTCCGCCTTCTAATTGTTCAGGATTTTTAAATGTCGAAAATATTGAAAATTTATATAAAAACTTTTGCCTTAAAATATTTCAATATTATTTGAAAATATTTTTAGAGTTCATCCAAAGGCATGGATTTGCATACCCTTCACCACACTGTGGTCCAGGGTATTATGTCTTTGTGCATATGTTTGTAACAGGCAAAAGGAATCGAGATAGACCCATGGTTCCTTTTGAGAATATGCATAGAATCACTTTCTGAGTCCATTTACGCATGTCCGTCAGTCCGTCCGTCTGTAGATGTTAAATTGTAAACAAAGTACAGGTCGCATTTATCATCCGAATTGGATGAAATTTGACACAGCTCATTTGTTTGGCCCAAGGACGAACCCTATTGAAATTGGGAAAAATCGGTTCATATTTAGATGTAGCTCCCATATATATTTTCGTCCGATTTAAGGTAATTGGTGCACCAAAGTCCCTATACATCCTTCGATTTGCACGAAATTTGGCACAGCGTACGGAATTGCATCTAGAATGATGTGTGGAAAGTTTTATGAAAATCGGTTCAGATTTAGATATAGCTCCCATATATAGTTTTGTCCGATTTTATGTAAATGGTGCACCGATGTCCCCACATATCTTTCGATTTGCACGAAATTTGGTATAGGGTACTGAATTATATCCAGAATGATGTGTGCTAAGTTTCGTGAAAATCGCTTCCGATTTAGATTTAGCTCCATATATACATTCGTCCGATTTAAGGTAAATGGTGAACCAAAGTCCCTATTTATCTTTCGATTTGCACGAAATTTGGCATAGCGTAATTAATTAGGTCAAGAATTATGTGTGTTAAGTGTTATGAAAATCGATTCAGATTTAGATGTAGCTCCCATATATAGTTTTGTCCGATTTAATGTAAATGGTGCGCCAAAGTCCCTATATATCTTTCGATATGCGCGAAATCTTGCATGGCGTACTCAATTGAGTCTAGAATGATGTGTGTTAAGTTTCGATAAGATCGGTTCAGATTTAGATATAGCTCCCATATATATTTTCGTCCGATTTGCACTAAATTTGGCATAGCGTACTGAATTAAGTCTAGAATAATGTGTGCCAAGTTTCTTGAAAATCGGTTCAGATTTAGATATAGGTCACATATATATTTTCATCCGATTTATGGTAATTGCCGCACCAAAGACCCTATATATCTTTCGATTTGCACGAAATTTGGAATAGGGTACTGTATTAGGTGCAGAATAACGTGTGCTTAGTTTCGTGAAAATCGGTTCAGATTTAGATATAGCTCCCATATATATATTATATTAAATGGTGTACAAAAGTCCCTATATATCTTTCGTCTTGCATGAAATTTGGCATAGAATTCTGAATTAGGTCCAGAAGGATGTGTGTTAAGTGTCATGAAAATCGTTTCAGATTTAGATATAGCTCCCATATACATTTTTGTCCGATTTTATGTAAATGGTCCACCAAAGCCCCTATATATCATTCGATCTGCACGAAATTTTGCATAGTATACTGAATTGAGTTAAGAATGATGTGTGCCAAGTTTCGTGAAAATCGGTTCAGATTTAAATATAGCTCACATATATATTTTCATCCGATTTATGGTAATTGGTGCACCAAAGACCCTATATATCTTTCGATTTGCACGAAATTTGGCATGGGGTACTGCATTAGGGCCAGAATGATGTGTGCTAAGTTTCGTGAAAATCGGTTCAGATTTAGATATAGGTCTCATATATAGTTTTTTCCGATTTTATTCAGATTTATATATATATTTTATCCGATTTATGGAAATTGGTGCACCAAAGACTTTCTTTCGAATTGCTCGAAATTTGACATAGGGTACTGAATTAGGTCCAGAATGATGTGTGTTAAGTTTCATGAAAATCGGTTCAGGTTTAGTCCCATATATACTTTCGTCCGATTTAAGGTAAATGGTTCACTAAAGACCCAAACTTTGGCCGACCGGCACACAATTTCGTACAATGTACTGAAGTTACTATAATTTTTATATATTTGTTCGCCCATGAAAAGTGTATTTACCGAAATTTTGTGGTTTTTCCGTATTTTTATTCACACTTGATGTTGTTGTTGTTGTTCTGCAAGTTTATGGGGATTTTCGTGTCTTTGAGATGGATACCTGTCCCTTCCATAGCTTGTGTATTAAGTTTCGAGAAAATCGGGTTAGATTTAGATTAAAGTTCATTCAATTTCATGTCAATGTTCCTTCGAAAAGGCGACGTCTGTTAGGATACATATGTAGAATATATTCAATGTGGCGAAGGGTATCATATAGTCGTCCCCGTCCGACTTTACTACTTTCCTTACTGGTTTAAAAGTACTTTTTTCATGACCTTACAATAGGCGTGAATTTTTTGAAAAATATTTTTTCATGGCCTACCCAAAGGCTTGGAATTTTTAATAATATTTTTTTCATGGCCTTACAATAGGCTAGGATTTTTTTAAACATATTTGCTCAAGGTCCCACAATTTTTTCATATGTCCTCCTTCAAATAATTCGCACAGCAGATTTTCTAAAATATCTCAATTGTCCGGTGTAAAACAGATTACTCAATTGATTCAATTTTTATTTTATATTTCTTTCTGATTTTAAAATTGTCCTCAATTTTGATTTACAACTGTGGGTAATTGTCAATTTCAGGGCCATTAAATAAAAATTGGAAAATTCAATTATTTGTTTTTTTTTCTCTAATAAAGTCGTGTGGCCACAATTAAAAAATAAAGACAACGAAAACGCCGACCACATACCTTTATAAATTTCCAAAATTAATATTCGGAAACACTCATTGTCAAGCCCTTATATTTTGTAACAAAATAAAAATGTACCTTTCCCCCGAAGACCACCACCATCATCACCGCACCACACCACACACACACGAAAAACAGTAGTCAATTGCGTTAAATTGTTGTCGTATCAGGGAAAAACGAAAAATGAGAAAAACGACAGTAGTGGAGTTGGAAACCACCTTTACCCGCATAACCGTTTGCCAAAAAATCTGTCAACTGTTGTCATTTCACTTCCCGCACCTTCGGATTTTTGTTTCGTTGCGTGCCACCTTTGTAGGCAACTTGCCGTTTTTCGTTGTTGGATTTTTTCAAAGTGCAACCCACGTGCCACCATAATAATGTTGATTCCCCTCGGTGACTGCCACAAACAACTCCAGGAGTGATGGATGAATGAGTGGCTGACTGGCAGGCTGGAGTCTTCTTTCCAAGTGCCAAACATGTGTCGAAACACAACGATTATTGACGATAATGATATGTTGTTATAAATGTCCTTTTTTGGCAAACAATTTTAGGGACAAATATCGAAAAAATGTTGGCAAATATTTTTAAGAGGGTTTACATTCATCTGTCAGTGTCATTTTTGGAGGTGAAGCTGATTTGCGCCAAAAAGAAATGCTGGTCAAGCTGTAGCCAAAGGCAACAGGGACTAGTGAAAGTAAATTGGAATTTTTATAACGGCTCTAAGGATCTTGTGCCGTAACCAAATTTTAATATCATCCTTTTTATTTACCCAAAACATATGTTTAACCAATTTTTACGATGTGGTAAGTAACCAGGGTTTACTTGCTGATAGACAACAGCCGTGTTTTCTTGGTTATCCTTTCTATGGCCACACGGTTTTGATAAGATCCTTTCTTAAATTTGGGCTATAAATTTAAATTCGATCAACTTTATTTCCTTACGTTAGTCGTGGTCGATTAAAACAATTCTTACGATCCAAACGAAACGTTTTCAAGGTTTTTTCATAAAAAATATTTAACACTTTTAATTCTCTGTCCCTCTCGCCCAAACCATATGCCAGAGGTAGGTAGATAGAGCAGCCAAGTCAAGGACTCACAATACGCATAGGGTTAAAGGACATTTGCCGTAATGGTAGAGGTAAGTATGTATGTGTATTGTTGTATTGTGTGTGTGTAACAAGTTAAATGCTTCGCTGCAACTGACGGTCAATTTATTTAAGATCCTTGAGTCAAGGATAATTTTCGATTCTGAAGTGTTTTCATGGATGAATTTTTCACAAAAATATTTAACAGTTTAAAGAGATAGTCTGAAATGAATTATGTGGTGTTACAAAAATGCCAACTGTTGTTCGCCGGTAAATTTTTAAATGGTTATAAATAAATAATGACAAATTTATATCTTCGCCTAAAATCTTTCTTGAAGAAGGAGTAACAACTGCCAATTTTTTTTTTTTTTTGGAAATATTCCAACAATATTTTCTTTATAGAAAATTCGATAGTCGGCCATGAAAAAATATTTTTAAAAAATCCAAAAATCCACGCCTATTGTAAGGCCATGAAAAAATATTTTTAAAAAATCCACGCCTATTTTAAGGTCATGAAAAAATATTTTTAAAAAATCCACGCCTATTGTAAGGCCAAAAAAAATATTAAAAAAATCCAAAAATCCACGCCTATTTTAAGGCCATAAAAAATATTTAAAAAAAAATCCACGCCTATTTTAAGGCCATGAAAAATGTTTTTAAAAAATCCACGCCTATTTTAAGGCCATGAAAAAAATATTTTTAAAAAATCCACGCCTATTTTAAGGCCATGAAAAAATATTTTTAAAAAATCCACGCCTATTGTAAGGCCAAAAAAAAATATTAAAAAAAATCCAAAAATCCACGCCTATTTTAAGGTCATGAAAAAATATTTTTAAAAAATCCACGCCTATTTTAAGGTCATGAAAAAATATTTTTAAAAAATCCACGCCTATTTTAAGGCCACGAAAAAATATTTTTAAGAAATCCACGCCTACTTTAAGGCCATGAAAAAATATTTTTAAAAAATCCACGCCTATTTTAAGGCCATGAAAAATATTTTTAAAAAATCCACGCCTATCTTGAGGCCATGAAAAAATATTTTTAAAAAAAATCCTCGCCTATCTTAAGGCCATGAAAAAATATTTTTAAAAAATCCACGCCTATCTTAAGGCCATGAAAAAATATTTTTAAAAAATCCACGCCTATTTTAAGGCCATGAAAAAATATTTTTAAAAAATCCACGCCAATTTTAAGGCCATGAAAAAATATTTTTAAAAAATCCACGCCTATGTTAAGACCATGAAAAAATATTTTTAAAAAATCCACGCCTATTTTAAGGCCATGAACAAATATTTTTAAAAAATCCACGCCTATTGTAAGGCCATGAAAAAATATTTTTAAAATTCCACGCCTATTGTAAAGATCCCATAGAAAAAAATATATTACAAATTTAACAGCAACTTCAAAAATAAATAAAACGTTCATATAAAAAATATTCCAAAAAATTGACATCAGCCACCCCTTTCCTTACCTCCTTTCGATGATATCTAAATTACAAACAAATCACCAAGGTGTCACACAACCCCTTTTTCTCCACCACATTTACATATTTTCTTTATCCTTTGAATTTCCTCTAAGGATATTCATTTCCTTGACCATCGGTCAACCGATATGCCCATAACAAGGCGTTCATAATTTAATTATCATTTTTTTGATACATTTGTCTAAACAAAGAAGAAGAAGAAAAATGTCTCGCTAGATTTGACAAGGGTCAGAGTAATTTTTATTGAGCTTAAATGATAACCCCTTCTTTATTAATTCGTGGCTTGTTTGTAAATGATTAATGATTAGAGTTTACAAAAATTTGTTTAGGAAACTAATTCAAAAGTCTATTTTAAATAAATTTTTAGTTAATATGAGGAACTAAATTTTATACTGCTGAACTAGTAGCTCTTTCGAACAAATATTTTGCCTTCATATGACATGCCTCAATAGCCACCCCGTTTTTATTGGAAAACAAGCATACCCACACCCTTTGTCTACCCTTTCCTCTTTCATTTTTTTTTCGCCTGGGCTCTGTCACCCCTTTTTTATTGTTTAAAAATTAATTGCTATAAAATTTATTGATTTCTGTTTTGTCTCGAAAAAAATTCTCTAATAAAACAGGTGCCTTAGGAATTTGTCCCTCAACCCATTAGATTTTAGCCCACCCTACCTCTGTACTTTTTTGTTGGGTTTTGTCAAGCTTAACCACCACTTAATGATTTCTTTGTTGTGTGTGGTGAATTTAATGGAGCATAAAGCCAAGCACATTGTATTTCGGAATTTTTTTATTGATTATATTTTGTAGAAAAATTCAGGTTCACATCGATATGTAAATACGTATGTCGTAAAAATGTAAATAAAAGAAATGGGACAAAATATTCTCTGGGCTGATTTTAAAAATAAATATTTTTTAAAAAAAGCTTACAAAAATATTAAAAAATTCAGGACTATATCGCTTTAAGAATACTTGAAAAAATATTTTTTAAAAAATCCTCACATAAGAATACTTGTTTTTTTTTTAAATCCACGTCTAAGTTGGAAATTGAAATTTTTTTTTTTTAAATCCACGCCTATGTTGGTACTTGAACGATTGATGAAAACTTGAAAAAAATACTTTTTTTAATTCCCCACCTCACGAAGTCCTGATTTAATTTAAGGATATTCCGATCCTCAGGATAAGAATTTAAATTTTTATTTATGCAATAAAAGAAAACACAGGACCTTTTGTGTGTTAAAAAACACAACAGGATATTCGGCTTCCGAATATGGACAATATACAAACTGTGTGTGACAGACACACACTCACATACATCTCAAATGAAGACAGGTCTCTCCTCACAAATTTCCATTTCGTTACACATCACGAGATTTGTGACGAAATTTGTGACAGTTTTGCGTCAAACATAATTATATTCGTTGCGCAGTCACTGCTGAGCAGCTATTCGACAAGAATTGGAATGTAATTAACAAAAGTAGGACACCACAGGATATGCAAAAGAAAGGTTGAGTGTTCGGGTGTTCGATTTTTTGAAAAGGTGTATTTGGGAATATTACAATAATATTTCATTGAATATTTCATGGTTTTGATTAGAAAAATTTGATAATTTTTCTTAAGGATATATGGCAGGACATATGTACAATTATTTCCAATTTTTTTCTATATGTTTCTTTGATTTCCATTGATAATCATAAATCAAAAGAACGGAATATTCGGAAATTACGCGCCAAATATTATCCAACAACCACACGCACACACACCCAGCCACACTTCATTAATAACACATGATAATGATAAGCCAAAAAAAAAGGAATCATAAATTCAATTCTTATTTGTGTTCCTTTTCTTCTTCTTACAACTCAATAATGAAGTTCGGAACAATCAAAAAAACAACCCCCAAAATTATATTCGAATTTTGTATACCGACCACATCACCTACAACAGATTTTGCCGTTGATTTGACTACAAGGCTCTTATTGTTGATTTAGGTTCCTTGACAAAATCACATAAGTACGTATGTATGTGTGTGTACAATTCACATTATTTGCCACCTTCAGAAGTAAAAGCAGAGAAGAGAGAGGAGAGGAGGGGGTTTCAAAGGACACTTAGTTTACTTTGAAGTACTTCTTTAACTCGTGCTTATGCTGACAGATGTCCTTTAAATGCAATTTTTGCATTCTTCGGGATTTTTTTTTGGCGCAATATCGATATATGTGTGTAGGTATGTATGTAAGTGCCCAGGACAATTGTTGGTAATTGTTTTGAAATTGACTGGCTTAAGGACTTTATAACTTCATGGAGTTTTAAAATGCAGATGAAATTGAATTTGAAATATAAGAGGTTGAGAATGTCATATATATTTTTTTGAGAGATTTTGGTATAGAGGTTTAATTGAAGCAGAGGAAATTGAAGTAGTAAAGGACACCTTAAGAAAATGTGAAAGGGATATAAGCGGGGAAATTTCAGCTGTCTGAAAAAAAAATTGGGTTAATATTGTCCTCTACATGCATCAGATAAATATTGAATTGAGTTGCTGCCTAAAAATAGTCTATGGATTTGGGAGTAAATTTCCCTCTAAATTATCCTCTAATTTCCTGTAAGTTCGGCATCCATTCTGCTGCCTAAAAATAGGTTATGGTTTTGGAAATTCGTCTTTCTGAAATACCAAAAAAAAAAATTATGAGTTCGGTTCCCTTTCTGTCACAAAATAGTCCATTAATTCTGAAACATATACGCCTCAAACTATTTTACAAATATTGAAAATATTTTCCCTTATAATTTGGGCAATGAAATATTTGAAATATCTCCCTAAAACTAGGCCAAGATTTCAAGAAAATTTGTTCTAAAAAATCGAATTAAAATTTGGAATATAGATTTGCCTAAAATAAGACTACAAATTCGGCCAAAATATCTCCATAACAACATTCCCAGATAACTCCTCAAATTTAGAAATTGATATCCTAAATATAGGCTATTAATTCCATGACAATTAGGCCATGAATATTGGTACATGTATCTGCCTGAATGTAGGCCATAAATTCGAAAATATATTCGCCTAAATATAGGCCATAAATTCGCAAATATATTCACCCAAAATGTATGTCTAAAATTTTGGAATAATTCTCCATTTTAGATAGTATTGAAACATTTTATAAATATTGAAATTATTTTTCCTAAATTTCAGGCAACGAATTCCACAAAAATTACACCTAAATTTAGGCAACAATTTTGATACAACAATTTGCCTAAAAATGGTTTTAAAAAATTATCTGTGAATATTTGACACATTTCTGAAATATTCCATTATAAAAGGTAATATTTCTATTCTCTTGAACTTCTCCTAGGACAATGATTCAGCTTAAGATTTTTTTTTGTAAAACTCAACGATCTTCTTTTTGTAGTACACCTACACAAATTTAGACCTAGATCTGCTTATAAATAAAAGGAAAATAAACAATTTATCCAAAATAATAAACTATTTATGTATTCCGATAAATCTGCCTTAAAAATCCCAACTTATTACCTTAAAGGTAGTCTTCAAATTTGGACAAATATATGCCTAAAACTATTCAGCAAATTTTCAAAAACAAAAAAAAGTACTTCGAAACATATTCTAGCCTTTGGAAGATTTTTTTCGAT
Organism: Musca vetustissima; assembly: GCF_032173495.1. Lineage (NCBI taxonomy): Eukaryota > Metazoa > Arthropoda > Insecta > Diptera > Muscidae > Musca > Musca vetustissima. The sequence continues at coordinate 56,191 of NW_026872468.1, forward strand.
TCTCTGGAACGTTTTCTATGATCGTTCTGGATTCAGCCCAAGGATTATTTTTTGGAATACTCAACGATCTAATTTTTTTTTTTGTAGTACTTTCACCAAAAGTATTAGGTGGGATTACTAAGAATATGTATATGCCTACAATTATTCAATTCAGCCTAAGGTTTTTTATACCCTCCACCATAGTATGGAGGGTATATTAATTTTGTCATTCCGTTTGTAACTCATCGAAATATTCATTTCCGACCCTATAAAGTATATATATTCTTGATCAGGGTAAAATTCTAAGACGATCTAGCCATGTCCGTCCGTCCGTCCGTCCGTCTGTCCGTCCGTCCGTCCGTCTGTTGTAATCACGCTATCTTCTGAAGGAATTGAGATAGGATGCTGAAATTTTGCATAGGGTTGTCTTTTGTCTGCAGGCAGGTCAAGTTCGAAGATAGGATATATCGGTCCACGTTTAGACATAGCTCCCATATAACAGTACCCCCCAATTTTCGGTATTTTGAGGTTCTTGGGCGCGTTTTTCAACCGAATACGCTGAAATTTGGTACATTGGGTTCTTATTGGGTACTTAATGTCCCCACAAAAAATTATAAATATAGGTCCACTTTTTCTGGTAGCCCCCATATAACGGTACCTCCTAATTTTCAGTATTTTGGGGGTTTTGATTGTATTTTTCCACCGAATTGGCTATAATTTAGTATTTCAAGTTCTTAATATGTACCAAATCTCTCCACAAAAAATTATAAACATATGTGAATTTTTTCGGATATCCCCCATATAAGGGTACCCCCCAATTTTCGGAATTTTGGGGTTCTTGAGCGCGTTTTTCAACCGAATACGCTGAAATTTGGTACATTGGGTTCCTAATAGGTTCCAAATCTCTCCACCAAAAATTATGAATATTGGTCCATTTTTTCGGATAGCCCCCATATAAGGGTACCCCCAATTTTCGGTATTTGGGGGTTCTTGAGCGCATTTGTCAACCGAATTTGCTGCAATTTGGTAATTTGTAGTCGTATATGGTAACAAATCTCTCTACCAAAAATTTTTAATATTCACCCCCTTTTTGGGGTAGTCCCCATATAACCCCCTTTTTTTTATATTAAAATAGTTATCAGATTTGTTCCGCGTTTTGAGTTTGGTTCTAAGTCTCTTTTGTAATCATTTCACCTGCGGAGGATAGAGAGATAAACAATTAGAACGTAAGGTTCGATAATTAACTATAGCCGCATTTAGACCTAGCCCCTGATTGGAAGTTCGAGAATTTGAACTAAGCTTGGAAGAAATAATAAGATGGGCAAAGTTTGGATGAAATCTAAATTTTCTGAAACGGATTTGGTCCAAAGAAACATGGGGTCTAGAACCAATATTTCGATGAGACACATTCTCACCGTGTTAAAGTCTATACACCCTCATTAGCCATAAGGCTGAGAGTATAATTATCCTTTAAAATATTCTAAAATTTTTAATTATGGTTTACATAATCCGTTTTTAGAAATGTCGGTATAGGTCCACTTTTTGGTATGTTCCCTATATTTTCATTTCTAGTACCTGCCAATATATCTATGGTGGAGGGTATCCAAAGTTCGGCCCGGCCGAACTTACCGCTTTTTCACTTGTTTTTTTTTTTTGTAAAACTCAACGATCTAATTTTTTGTTGTATCTTTAAACAATTTCCATATTGTATTAAAATGAAGTTCCTTATTTAATATAAAAGACATCTTCTTCTAACCATTATTATCATTTCTTGATTAACATCTGCCTATTAATATAATAATTCTTGAAATTAAGTTTCATTTCAATATTAGAATATTTAACGCCTTCTATTACTTTTGCTTTTCACATTTTTTCCACACAAAATTTCATTTCATTGAGTTTTTTGTTCCGCTTAAAACAAAAGTGTCTGGAAATTCCTTTGCATAATTTAGTTATGGTCTGCTGGTCAAAGCCACCACAAAAGGACGCTAGTCCTTGTCGCCTGTAGCCTTGTATTAGCATACAATAGTTTGAGCTATTCATACATTCCGCACAAAGGCACGGTGAGAAAGGGGGAGGATCAAGCAAGGAAGCAAAAAAACACACACCAGTTGTTTAAATGAAGCAACCATATCCTTGACGGACTCTAGTGTAGGTGTAACGGCATAAATTATAAAAATGAAAAAAAAAATGAAACAGGAGCATATTTTTACTAAAGAATGAAAAAAACAAAACAGGACTCAGGTGGCCACCAAAAAACCTATTGTATCCTAAGTATATCAAATTAGAAATGTCATGGGAAGTGCCGTCGAAGAATGGACTACTTTGTAACGGTTTGAATGGAAATTGTGTGTGTGTGTGTGTGTGAGTTATTCACAAAGGACTTTGTCAAAAAATTGTAAAGTCTGTGAATACACTTGTGAAATATGAATATGTCCACTTGACATCTTTTTTTTCAGACAAACAATGAATATTTTATGTCACCATTATTATGTCCTGTGATTTAAGACACTCTTAAGTGTTGGATTGGGCTGTCTCATTGTCACCCAGTCGACAAGTGAGAGTGTCTTGTCACCAGTAGCTAAATAACACTTGCACTGGTGTCATGGTGTCAAAAATGAAATAACAAAAGATCAAATATTACAAATAATTATGTGCAGAAGTTCTCATGTGAACAAGGGAAATGTAATAAAAATTTGAGACGAAAAGGATATTATTGAAGAGAAGAGGTGGAACAATCGAAAAGGTTGGATAATGTATCCCAAAGTAATATTTAGTATAAGAAAGATATCTCACTAAAAATATACTCTAATTCGAAATTCTGATATACATTTGCCTAACATTGGACAAAAATCTGGCTAGAAAGGCTCATTTGAATCTAAAACTAGTCTATAAAATTTGAGAAAATTTTTCCCCAAAAAAACTCTGAGATTTAGGGAGTGTTATCTGGCCTAAAAACATCCACGAATATGAGGATATCTCTGCCCAAATAAATTACACGAAAATCGGTTCGCGATTTGTCAAATAGAATTTTTCCAACTTCTTAGCTCTAAACTAACTAAGGGCCAAAGTATTGAAACAAAATCATTCTAAAATATATTTTTATAAAATTAAATATTTCAAAATTAATATACGTCTGCCTAAAAATAACCTACGAATTCAAAAAATCTTCTAAAAATATCAAACTTGGGACAAATATCTCCTAATTTGAGGGTATTTTCTTTTGAAAATATTCCAGAAATTCATGTACTTGTAGAATTTCTGAATTTCCTAAAAAAATGATAATTTTTTTCTACTCTAAAAAATATATTTTCTGCTCTGAACAATTTCTTTTTTAAGTAACTTACAGGGAATCCTTCAAATAGTCAACAAATTGGGCATTATTTCAATTAAAAATAGTTTCCATCCGAGGACAATATATATATTTTTGTAAAACTGATACGATCTAATTATTATCATGATATACACATTTTTTTTATACCCAGAAGAGGAACTTATTATATAATTTTATAGGCAGGTCGACAGAAAACTATTTGGAGTATATTCTATAGGTAGAAGTATATTCTATAGATAGGTGTAATTTTTTATGTCTTATAAAGGGAAAAAATATATTTTTTTGTAAAACTGATACGATCTACTAATACGATTCTCAAATATTATACGGAAGGACTATTAATACAGAGAAAATATTTCAATATTATTTCATAGACAAATCGAGGTCTTTTACAAACAACAGATATATTGTAGACCTTATATAAGCAGATATAGATATTCTATTATAGGGTTTTCACAGGCAAGACAATGTTTTCCATAAAAATTTTCCATAGATAAATATCATAATCAAATATATATTTTTGTAAAACTGATACGATCCAATTTTGTTTTATATAAAAAGTTCACACATCAGAGAATATAACTATCTAAAGATGGCCGCAAATTTTGAAAAATTATTTCAGAATATCTACTGTCGTCTCTGAGCTCTGTCGTCTTTGAGAGGAAATGTCGGAATAAAATATCTTCTTATTTTATCCGCCTTCGCAGTCTTTTATACTGAGAAAAAAATTGAAATCGAGGACTTTTAAAAACAACAGATATATTGTAGACCTTATATAAGCAGATATTCTATTATAGGTTTTTCACCGGCAAGACAATGTTTTCCATCAAATATGTATTTTTGTAAAACTGATACGATCCAATTTTGTTTTTATATACTCTGCTCTGAACAATCCGAAATACTTCTGGCTAAACAGTTCGCACATCAGAGAATATAACAATCTAAAGATGACCGCAAATTTTGAAAAATAATTCCAGAATATCTACTGTCGTCTTTGAGCTCTGCTCGGAACACTGCGATATAAGAAGTATATTGAGAGGAAATGTCGAAATAAAATATATTCTTATTTTATCCGCCTTCGTAGTCTTTTAGACTGAAACAATTTGATTCAGGGTTGAGAGTACCGGAGTAGTTCAACGAAACTATTCCCTACAATGAAATTATGTGTTTCTTGGTTTATCTAGTTCCCTATGTTCGACTCGTTCACTTTTTTGCTAACACTCAACTAGGTTCTTCAAATCCAATCGTTCATCAGGATCTCATCAAAAAGTTCATTGGCCGAATTAAAATCACGTGTGCCCATAAACGATTGAACTAAAAAAACTACCTATGGAACTAAACTAGGTCATCAGTTCCTTTTGCGAAACGAACCGATTCAGAAACGAGAATGCTAAAAAGACACTTGAGGGTGTATTTTTAGCAAAGGGTAAATATTTTCAGTTTAAATGCTAAAAAATTACGTAACGTGGACATTCAATAATTACATACATTGTGGAAATTTCTCAGGAAACGATTTACGAAGAAGAATAGGCGTGAATTTTTTAAAAATATTTTTTTGGGACCTAAACGGACTTTTATTTTTTAAAAATATGTTTAGCTACCTAAAATAGGTCTGAATTTTATAAAATATTTTTTCAGGGATTTAAAAAAAAAATACTGACCTAAACTAGGCATGGATTTTCTATAAATAGATTCTATATAGATACGTAAAATAAGCTTGAATTTCTTTTCGGGGACCTAAGATTGGTGTGAATTTTTTTAGGTACTTAAAATAGGCTTGGCATTTCTTCAATATGTTTAAAAACATGTATCTTTCCCTGATTCCCACATTTCTAAGCGTAATAAAAAACATGTTTCTTTAATTTTTGTGTTAATTATTTTATTTTAATTTGTTTTTATTTTGTCATTATTTTTAACAAGCCCAGCTTGTTCTTCTCCCAATTCTCTTTTCCAGAGAGGCTCTCCATTAAGCAAAGTTCTCAGAGTTGATTGCATATAAAAAACCAAGACCAGGATTCCTCAAAGATACTTCTTCTTATTGTCCAAGATTTGTTTTCAGCTCCTTGCATAAATCTTCATCTAGCACTCCAGGTGCCTGGGCTATTTTGAAATTTCCATTCTTAGAATATTTCTCCAATGATTTTCTCAACCAAACAGCATATGATTATTAGCCAAATATCTGGGATTTTGAAAATAGATATCCTGTAAACCACCACCAGCAGCCAGCGTTCGGGCATTACGGCAAGGCATTATCATGGTGGGTGAGTCTTCAACATCAAAACTGGGCAATGTGCTGGCATATTGATCAGCTTCTGCAAAATCAGGAGTCTTTAGTTGATGCAGAATTCTCCTACCGGCAATAGGTCTCTTTGGTGTTTGATAACCCGCCGCTTCTTCATCTGCATCGTCGGCATTACATGAGGCTTGTAAATTTTCCAATTGTTCCAGCAACGAATGATTGGCAATGTTGGAATATGATTTCGGTAAGGCCGGTGACATATAAAGTAAATCATCTTCATTTCGCGTTAAACCGTTATCCTCTTTGCAGGGTGATGAGAATTGCTGCTTGAGCTCTTGTAAATATCTTTGACGTTGTGCTTGCAAAGTCCACTTTAACATTTTGAGGGAGTTTTTTTTTGTTCTTTACAAATTTGTGGGGAAGTTTAAAATAATATTTTGTAATAGTATATCCAACGTTTTCTCTTGCTTTCGACAGCGGGAGCTAGCCACATCCGAACGCTAAGGATTGCACAATGTAACTGAAGTCACTAGGGATGAGAATGTTACAATTATAGGAAATGTAACGCAAACTACCCTCAAAATATTTCCTATAGGAAATGACTGGCTCTTTGTATTACAATTATCTACGCATTCTCTCTCTATCCCTCACACATGATTTCTCTCTCCCGCTCTTTTTTTCTCTCACACAAGGGATCTCATAATATTGCGACAGCACACGGTAACAATGGAATTCAGTTAGTTCATTCAAAAAATAAAAGACTAATGTGCTCTCTCCCAACTAGCAAACAAGCAAAGTACTCTCTCTCCCTCTCATTCTCATAGTAATGTGAGAAACAATGGTTTTACGAGCGTGCTAAAGAGTATAAATTCTCTTTTGAATAATTACATCATTTCTTGTGATTTCTGTGAGGAAATTAATGCGAAGGCATTGCAATTTTAATTGGACTACAAGGACATTGGCATAAATTATCATCAATTCCACCCAGAAAATCCTCCAGCGATTGGCAACAGTTTGTTAACTATCTATGGGAATTTATTATCTTCTCGCCCTCTAATAATTAGCAGGGTAATTAAAATTATTCAAATGGGCTTGCTCGTCACAGGGCAAATTAGTTTTTGCCGATCAAAATGAGGATCTGAATCAGGACAAAGGATGTAATTTCAATTACTTAAAAAGACTGACATTTTTGCAGGAATAAATTTCCGAAAAAAAGGATTCATAGAAAACTTAAGAAGCTAAAAATCAAGACCCGAATCATACCATTGTACCCCCAAATTATTACAACTACCTGATGTTATCTTCAAAAAATAGAACTCCAATTATCCTGAAGAAAAAAATTATTATAGCGGGCAGATGTCGTCAGTATTGGTTGCCGAATTCCTTAGGAAAAAGTGTCTTAACAAAAAATTACAGATTAAAATCGATCGTACAAGTTTTACAAAACTCCACGTTTAATTTAATAATTAAAAAGGAAAGGATCCAATTTTGTAAGAAAATGCTGGTCAAACTCTTGATAGTTTTGGTTCGCTCCGAAAAAACACTAGGTCATTCATTTCCTTGTTCCATAGTTGCTTTTTTAGTTCAATCGCTCATTGGTATCCGCCAGTTCATTGGGCCAATGAACGGGAAGATCTAAATGAACGATGGAAGAAAAAGGAGCAGACTTAAAGAAACGACTGGAGCAAAAGAGACTAGATGAAAGAAAAAAGCGAAACTGGTACCTACAGTTCCTGTTTCAGAATAGTTCCTTTGAATCAGTTCGTGGCGAAACGACTCAACTCTAAAATCAAAGCGTTGGACTCAGTTTTTCTATAAAGAAATTTGAAAGTGAACTAGGTGAACAGCTGGACCAAAAATAAATACATGAACGAAAGAATACGAACCTAGTTCCTATCATTCTTGCTTGGGAATTGTTCCTTTGAACTAGTTCGTTGCGGAACAACTCAACTCTAATGTCAAAGGCTTGATTCAGCTGTTCTATAGAGAAATTGCGGCATGTGATTCTTAGAGGTTTTTCGGTAAAATAATTGAATTTCGTTTTATATTTTTCGTTTCGAATTTTACACAAATATGCCAATACACCATGAAATCTACTAAGCCGTACTTAAATTCTCCTGATGCAAAATTAGATTAGAAGTAGTAGAAAAGAAATTTCGATCGTATGAGTTTTACAAAAATTGGTTTTTAAGAAATAAATGGCCTCCAATATTTCTATAACAAATAATATGAAAAGTAAAAATAAATTAATGAATAATGTATGGAAATCTGGACAAGGCCTCAAGACACACCCTCTAGAAATTTTCTGATGCCATGAACTCTAGCCTTTTTGTATAAACCTTCTTATTCTTTAGAGCAGAAAAAATACGGCGACCTGAATCTAAGACTCATTTTTTGTATAGTTGAGTGAGATTGCCAAACGTTTTCTATAGAAATCTGCAACCAAAGGGAAATCTGCGTCGTTAAAAACGAACTAGTTCAAAGGAAATAGTCTGCAAAAGGAACGATCGGTACTAGGTCTGCTTTTTTGATTCATCTTGATCATATTGTTCCAGTCATTCCTTTTTCTTCAAGTTCATCTAGTTCCGAATGACCCAATCGACCATCCTCAGATCCACCCGTTCATTGACCGAATTCCCTTACGTGTATCAATGATCAGTTGAACTAAAAGGATCTATGGAACTAAATGAACGACCCAGTTATTTTCCTCTATTTGTAAAAAATATGGCCAGTTTGTTTAGAAAAAATTTAGTCTTGGACATTTTATAAGGGCTCTAGACTTTCTTTCGATAGGAGTTTTTAACAAAGAAATAGAAAAATATCCTACAGCCTCAGATCAAAACTTTTTCGAACCTACAATAGTTGTCTATAGTCGTCAAAAATATTTTATAGAAAGAACTCTAATTCAGAGTCTAGTCTTATTTGTTAAAGAAGAAATATGAAAATAAACAACAGCCTCAGGCTTAGACTTTGCGAACCTGAGACCCTGAGTCTTTGTCTATAGCCGTCAGAGATATTTTTTCAGGAAAAAAACTCAAACTTGGACTCTAGTCCTTTTTTCGATAGACATTTTTGATTTTTTAAGCAAAGAAATAGGAAAAAAACTAAACTTTGCCGCTTTGGAAAGTCCATAAGACCTCATGGAGGTCCAGCAACGATCTAGAAGGTCCATAAATCACTTGAAGGTCCAGGCGAAGTGTTTAAAGATAAGATCGGTATAAGTCCTAGAAAATTGAAAGATAAAAAACCCCCATACGGCGTTCTGAAGGTCCACAAGATTTCTTCTTTGACCAAAAAATCCAAAAGGCTATAGAAATATTACGTAAATTTATTGAAGATCCAAAAGTTTTCTGGAAGACCCCAAAGACTAAAAACGAGACTAAAAAAGGATCCCCAGAATGTCCATAGTAGATTAAGGTTCTGATGTCTTATTGGATGTTTTGTTCGAAGGTACACTTATTGGCGGTCCTGATTACCTTTTGAAGCTCCAGAAGATTTCTTGAAGGTCTAGAAGTTAACTAAGAACCAGAAGATAGCTGGAAGTTCTAAAATGCCTCTTGGAAGTCCATAGTAGATTAAGGTTCTGAAGTCTTATTGGATGTTTTGAAAACTTAGAAAAGGACGACATTTCGAAGGTATACTTATTTGAGGTCTTGATTGCCGTTTGAAGCTCCAGAAGATTTTTTGAAGGTCTAGAAGATAACAAAGGACCAGAAGATAGCTGGAAGGTCTAAAATGTCTCATGGAAGTCCATAGTAGATTAAGGTTCTGATGTTTTGAAAACCTAGAAGGATGTTTTGAAAACCCAGAAAAGGTTCAGACGACATTTCGAAGGTACACTTATTGGAGGTCCTGATTACCTTTTGAAGCTCCAGAAGATTTCATGAAGGTCTAGAAGATAACTAAGGACCAGAAGATAGCTGAAAGTTCTAAAATGCCTCTTGGAGGTCCAGTAGACCTATTCAAGATCCAAAAGACTTCTTGAGGACCCTGAAGACTTCTGGAAGATCTAGCAAAGTGTTCCCCAGAATATCCATCGGACATTAAGATTCTGTTGTTTTTCTTGAAAGCTTCGAAACCTCTAAATGGCTCAGAATATCTCTCGAAGTTTCACTTATTGGCGGTTCAGATGCATTTTTGAACGTGCAGGATATATGTTGAAGGTCTAGAAGATAACTAAGGCGCAAAAAAAAACTAGAAGCTCTAAATATGTTTTCCTAAAGACGCTAAAGATGACTTCCTAAAGACTTCTGAAAAATTATTTAGTGACGTGCATGAATGGATTAATGAGATTCCTACTGGCCCTATCTACTATCTAGCGAAATCACAGCCAAGGAAACGGGCTTGGAATAATTAGCGGGGAAAGAAGACCCTGTTGAGCTTGATCTGATTTCACAAAAATTCTCTTAAAAGATAGAAGTTTTAAGAAAAAAAATCCATAACATGTTTTCCATAAAAAACAGAGTTTCAGATCTGAGAGGGAATAAGAAATTTTTCTGTTAAATAATCTAACAGGATTTTGCGTGAATTAAAAAATAGTCTATTTTTTCAAGATCCATTTTATCTTGTATCTCATCAGGCCTCCAAATGGAAACACCTAACATTTTTTTTAAATTTTTCTTTATTTTTTGTAAATCATTTATCCATAAAAAATTAATGTCTTGCAAACATTTCTTCGACCAGGACTTTTGTCCTGAAAGGATTCATTAATAATAATCACTTTAAGTGTTGAAATCATTTTTTTTACTACATTCTGCGGACAAATTGTTAGAACTTTGATGTCTTGCCGCGAGCCATATAAATTTATTGCTATGAAAAAAATGGCATTGTCTTCCGACAAAAAAATTGCCATAAAAAATAATCGTGTACTCGCTCCAGACAATCATCACAATTCAATACACGTACCAGAAGAACATCTGCCCGACGAAGAAATACAGTTAGAAGCTGGGTTTTTCTTTTCACCCCACAGCTTCAGAGAACAATTTTCCACATTGGTCACTGTAATCACTATCCCGAGGCCTATTGTGTCTCCAACGCCAGAACAATCTTGTCCTTGCCAGTGTAGACTAAGGAAAAAACAACCCCCCTCACAGAAAAATCTCTTTTGCCAACAAGAAGATAAATTAGGGCACTTGGATTAAAAAAAGGACCTTAGAAAAATTACACAATCAATAAAGAGAATAAGAAGAAGAAGAAAGAGCAAAATTGAACAAAGATTGAGAAATCCATGTGATATCAAGCCCCCTTTTTTTCCAATAAATTGACAAACAATTGCACAACCTCAACGGCATACACGAGCCGTGGATGGCCGATCGGCCAGTGACTCTAGACAATAGGAAGATTTCAGATTCTCTTTTCTTTCTCAAATGCACACACACATACAACAAATACGTCTTGCTCCTTGGCTCCTTTATGTTGCACAATATTAGCCAAAGGAAGTAAAAGATTTGCAGGACAATGCCTGTGTGTTCCTTGAATGACCCGTGTCACATTGCAGCCAACACAAGACAAATCTCCTATTGAATTTTTGTTGTTGTTGGTTACCTTGTTGTCTTAAGGCCGTTTGAACAGCTGGTTTAGTCCTGCCACCACTACCACATACATTTTTGGTTTAGCATCAATCAAGGATTTACCTTTTAGTACAGAGGCTGGATGGCTGGTTGGCTGCATTTGTTTAGTATCAGATGTTTTGGAATTTTTCCAAAAAAAGACCCAAACTACAACTAACTAAAAGATAAGGCCAATTAAGGTTTTGAATTGTCATGCTAAATAGTTTGTTGTCTGTTGTTTGGTTTTTGGGGGGTTATTTTTGCTATGGTCAGTAGGTTTGACTAATTTTTGTTCTTTCGGGAACTAAAACAAATAAGAAAAAAAAATTGGCAACAAATTTTCTACAGATTTTTATCTGCTTGGAAAAAGGAAAAGGGACAGTTACATAACATGCCTTGAAATAAGGCAAACAAAAATTATGCGGAACACCTTTTGGTCTTAAAATGATGGAAAATTTATGAGGAATATGTTTGTTCTTCGACTAAAAAAAGATGCAGGCTACAGGATCTAGAAATCTAAAAAATGAGAAAATATGGATGTCAAGATGGAGTATTTTTTTTCAAAGGAACACAAATAAAAATCTGGACGCAAGATCAGAGAATTGAAAAGTTATACAGGAAAAAAAAAACTAAAGAATAGGTCGTATGAGTTTTACAAAAATTCTTAAAAAAATGTCAGCTTTTTTCTGTACAAAAAAAAATTGTATGACAGGGATCAGCCTCTTTAGGGGAAATTTTGGGGTCCTCAGATTTATACCATACCTTTTATCCCTAGCAAAAATCTACGTGTGAGAACCTAAGTTTATTTAGAAAGCATGTGACTCAATTTGTATACCCTTCACCACACTGTGGTACAGGGTATTGTCTTTGTGCATATGTTTGGAATGGGTAAAAATAATCGAGATAGACCCATGGTTCCTTTTGAGAATATGCATAGAATCACTCTCTGAGCCGATTTATGCATGTCCGTCCGCCTGTCCATGTTAAATTGTACACATTTATGATCAGAATTGGATGAAATTTGGCACAGCTCATTTGTTTGGCCCAACGACGAACCCTATATTTTCGTCCGATTTAAGGTAAAAGGTGCACCAAAGTCCCTAAATATCTTTCGATTTGCACGAAATTTGGCACAGAGCATTGAATAAGGTCTATAATGATGTGTGTTAAGTTTCGTGAAAATCGGTTCAGATTTAGATATAGCTCCCATGTATATTTTCATCGATTTGAGGTAAATGGTGCACCAAAGGCCCTATATATGTCTCAATTGGCACGAACTTTAGCATTGCTTACTAAATTGCGTCTCTAATAATGTGTGCTAAGTTTCATCGGTTCAGATTTAGATATAGCTCCCATATATAGTTTCGCCCGATTTTAGAAAATTGTGCACCAAAGTCCCTGAAAATCATTCGATTTGCACGAATTTCGGCATAGCGTACTCAATTAAGTCTAGAATGATGTGTGCAAAGTTTCTTAAAAATCGGTTCAGATTTAGATATAGCTCCCTTATATATTTTCGTCCGATTTACTGTAAATGGTCCACCAAAGTCCCTATATATCTTTCGATTTGCACTATATTCAGCACAGCGTAATGAATTAGGTCTAGAATGATGTGTGTTAAGTTTCCTATAAATCGGTTCAGATTCTGATATATCTCCCATATATATTTTCGTCCGATTTAATGTAAATGGTGCACCAAAGCCCCTATATATCTTTCGATTTGCACGAAATTTGGCACAGCGTACTGTATTGGGTGTAGAATGATGAGTATTAAGTTTCCTGAAAATCGGTTCAGATTTAGATATAGCTCCCATAAATAGTTTTGTCCGATTTTACATAAATGGTGCAGCATAGTTCAGGTATAGCTCCCATATATAGTTTGTCCGATATTATGTGAATGATGCACCAAACTCCCAATGTTTGTTCGATTGGGACAAAATTTTGCACAGAGTACTAAATCCAGATTGATGTCTGCGAAATTTTGTTAAAATCAATTCAGATTTAGATATAGCTCTCATATATAGTTTCGGCCGATTTTTTGTGAATGATACAACAAATTTGTCCGATTGAGCAAAATTTTGCATAGCCAATGCAATTGAGGAAAAAATTATGTGTGATAAGGTTTATTGAAATCGGTTCAGATTTTGATATAGGTCTTATATATATTTTAGTTTGATTTTATGTAAATGGGGCACCGAAGGGCCTATGTTTGTTCGATTTACACGAAATTTGGCAGAGGGTATTAAATTGAATATTGAGTGATAACAAAAAAAAAAATGTATGCAACGGAACATCTCTTGTGGTGAAGGGTATCATATAATCGGTCCCGTCCGACTTTTGAACTTTCCTTACTGGTTTTGAAATTAATTTTGAATTTTATTAAATTTGTTTCCCAAGGATCTTTAGAGTGGTTATCTTAATTTTGTTTTCTTTAGAATATGTACATGTAATTTTTTTTTAAATTTTCCTTCCATCAAAACTGTCAAATTTATCAATTTTTTTTGTTTTTTTTTTATTTTTTGAGTAAAAAAAATTGATCCTTTCCATCTCCTGGGATAATAAATAATTTGATGTTTAACAATTTTTCCCAAGAGTTTTGACATTTCAAGAAAAAACACAACAAAATGTCATGTAATAAAAAGGTCAAGGGGTTAAAAAACTATCTAAATGGTAAAAGGTAGTACCACTCCAGCAATTCGTGCAGAACCGATAACGAATGTAAAGCTATTTTTACAGCCGCACTTAATTGTCGAGCGTTAACCCTTTTCCAATTAATTTTTTTTAATTTTATTTTCCCATTTCAAAAAAAAAGAAAAATAAAATTAAATTGTACGTAAAATCCCTCAAAAAATATTCAGATTTTTTCTCCCGTAAAAAAAGGTACCAAAAATTCGTGTAATTTTCAATGCAGCATCCTGCTTACTTCCCATGGTGTAATGCCGTTTAGCCTGCCACTGAGAGGTCGATTGACATCCCCCTGGGTGGTGGTGGTGTTGTTGTTGCATTCTCTTTTTATTGACACTGATAAGGGTCAACAGCAACAACAACAAATTTCCAATCTCTAACAAATTTGCATCTTAAATTACAAATACACACACAGAGAGAGTAACAAAGAAAATTGTATTGATTTTGGTAAGCAACAATTAATTATCTATGGGCCTGGGAAAAGGGGAGGTTTTGGGAGATTTTGGTCCCAAAAAAAAGTAGAAAATTCCGCCACAGAATATCAATGAAATTTGAATAGTTGTGGCGGTGTGTATGAGTCCTTTTTTCTTTGACTACAAATTTATTGTGTAAAATATTTGTTGGGCCATGGATGACCATTCGGTCATTCTTTACCTCCTGACTGCTCGCATGGGGGGTTGACAAATTTTGTTGGGTTTTTTTGTTCACCGATTTCTATGGAAATTATGATTGAAATATGAGTGGACAGGGCAGAAAAAAACAATGCAAATATTTTTGCATAATATTTTATGGGAATTTATGTTTTGCGTCTAGCCCAGAAAACTTTTAATAATAATTATAATTGATATATGGCCATTGGGCAGGATGTGGAAATATTTATGAATGTGATATCCTTTGTGCGAACGAATTTATGGGAAATAGATTTTGAAAAGAAAGAAAAAAGAAGGTAAAAATTCCGACAATTGATGGCACGAAACAAATTAAATGCTAGTTATGGGAAGGACTTGGATTCGTATAAAACAAATATGAAAACTGAAATTTATTTTCCCCTCAGAAATTGAAGTCTGGTTTGTCTAGATCAAGTCTCTAATAAGGATATATAAATAATTTCCAAAATTTCCACAGATTGTTTAATGTGAAATTTAAAATAAAATATTTGCTATAGGCCCACTGTGTTCCCAAAGAACCAAAGTTATTTAATGTTCTAGTTCTAGAGGACCGAAAGAATATTTAAAACCAGTAAGGAAAGTAGTAAAGTCGGACTGGGCCGACTATATGATACCCTTCATCACTTTGGGTATATTCTACATATGTATCCTAACATATGTAGAATATATCTGAATCGATTTCAGGGAAACTTGCCAGAGACTAATTTATATTACATCAGTACGTTGTGTAAATCGGCCTAGCTATGGATCTTTTCACGAAGCTTAGCAACATAATTCTAGACTTAATTCAGTACCCTTTAACAAAATAGGAACTTTGGTGCACCAATTACATAAAATCGGACGAAAATATATATGGGAGCTATATCTAAAACTGAACCAATTTTCACGAAACTTAGCACACGTCATTCTAGCCTTAATTCAGTACGCTATGACAAATTTCGTGCAAATCGAATGATTTTCAGTGTTTTTGGTACACTAATTAGCTAAAATCGGATGAAAATATATATGGGAGCTATATGTAAATTTGAACCGATTTTCACGAAACTTTGCACACATTATTATATACGCAATTCAATTCGAAAGATATATAGGGTCATTGGTGCACCATTTACATAAAATCGGACGAAAATATATATGGGAGCTATATCGAAATTTGAACCGATTTTCATGAAACTTTGCACACATCATTCTAGTATCAATTTAGTACGCTATGTCAAATTTCGTTCAAATCGAAGGATATATAGAGACATTAGTGCACCATTTACATAAAATCAGACGAAAATATATATGGGAGCTATATCAAAATCTGAACCGATTTTCAAAAAATTTTACACACATCATTCTAGACATAATTCATAACGCTATGCCAAATTTCGTGCAAATCGAATGATATATAGGGGCATTGGTACACCATTTACATTAAATCGGACGAAAATATATATGGGAGCTATATCTAAATCTGAACCGATTTTCAAAAAATTTTACACACATCATTCTAGACATAATTCATAACGCTATGCCAAATTTCGTGCAAATCGAATGATATATAGGGACATTGGTACACCATTTACATAAAATCGACCGAACTAATATATGGAGCCTATATCTAAATCTGAACCGATTTTCAAGAAATTTTACACACATCATTCTAGACATAATTCATAACGTTATGCCAAATTTCGTGCAAATCGAACGATATATAGGGACATTGGTACACCATTTACATTAAATCGGACGAAAATATATATGGGAGCTATACCTAAATTTGGGCCAATTTTTCCCAATTTCAATAGGGTTCGTCCTCGGGCCAAATAAGTGACCTATGCCAAATTTCATCCAAATCGGATCATAAATGCGACCTGTACTTTGTTCACAAAAATACATGGACAGACCGACAGACGGACGGGCGGACATGCATAAATCGACTTAAAAAGTGATTCTATGCATATTCTAAAAAGGAACCATTTGCCTATCTCGTTTCCTTTTGCCTGTTACAAACATATGCACAAAAACATAATACCCTGTACCACAGTGTGGTGAAGGGTATAAAAAATCTGCTTTAGAGGTCCTGTGACAGTCAGTTTTCCAATAAAAAAATATTTAAAGTCTTTTTTAAATGTCGCCTTGGATTTATAAAAAAAATCAATGGCTTTGGTAGACTCTTTGTCCTCGCGAAAATAATTACAAGGATATTTTTCCAGGACACATATATTTTTTCCATAAAATTAGTAAGGGTCAGATTTTCGTTCGTTAGAGAAAATTACACGGAAATTTTTGTATACTAGGACAGGGTGAATATTTTTTCGTCACAATTAAATTAGAAAGAAACAGATCCTTGCTCATTACATCTTCTGTCGAAATTTTTTGTTAATAAATTAGTATGTTTGAGATCCTTGCCACATCTCATTTTTTTTATCAGGCAATCTTTCTCACCATTTCTTTTTATTTTACAAAAAATATTACAAGGATATTTTTTTTATAACAGGACAAATTATATTTTTTGTTACAATTACCTTAGTAAGGATGAGATCCTTTCTCATTACATCCTTCAGGGATATATCATATTTTCTTTTATAAATTTGTAAGAATTTGTAATCCTTGTCCCATCCCATCTTATTTTTTATCAGGCAATCTTTCTCGCCAAACTTTTTTTCCTTACATTTGACAAAAAAACTTACAGAGCCACTTTTTTCAAAGGACGATTAACCGATTTATATTTTTAAATCAGAGAAATTTTTTATCAGGACCCTAATTGTCTCTTGACAATTTATTTTTTATCAAATCTGATTTTTATCAATCACATTTGTTTTTTTGTTTAATTCCTCAATCAGATTTTATTTTCTCACAGTATGCTACACCTAGAAAAAAATGAGGTCCCCCTCTCTAAATTAAATTAATTTTCAGCTGACGCCCTAGTTTCGGATTTTTTTCTTTCGGCAATTTTTTCCTTTCGAAGTTTTTTTCCTTCGACAAATTTCCTTTTTTGTGTGACACTTTAAGATCAAACGTTATTGATTAGCTGCCCAGACACCCATCAATCCATCCCATCCAGCCATAGTAACACCCCATAACACCCTGGGTGATGTCCTGTTTTTATTAGCAAGGACAAACTGTTGCTGTGTTACATTTACGACAAGGATGTGTCCAACAACAACAACAACAAAAAACTATCAATTGCATTCCTTCGTTGCTCTAATTTAAAAGAAAAATTCATGCAATCCTTTGCATATACGTATTATAGCTATGGAAGAGATTTACCAATTCAAAGAGAATTCAAGCAAACACACTCTCTTTCTCTTTACATCAGAAAGCCTAACACCACCACTAACTCCCTTGTTGTTGTGTTATAACTACCGTAGTATTGCCTACTGAGCAAGGCTTAGTATTGTGTTATCTGCTCCTTGCTTGCTCTTTTTCTCTTCCCTTGGCTAGCAACAATTTGTTACGCTCTTTAACGTGTTGTTGTGTTATTTGGGAGAGGTTTTCATATAAAAGCCCAGGGTGGATTTGTAAGAGTATTGTATTTCCGTTTCAAACCTTGAATCGTAAACACGTCTCTTGTAGTCTCAGTAGTTCGACGATTGTGATGAAGTGAGGTCGTGCAAGGCGGAAAAAAAGATTTGGAAATATTTTTTTAAAGGAAATTAGAAAAAATATGTGAATAAATTAAAATTTTTTAAAAATTAAAATAAACTGTTGATTATTTAAAAAAAAAAATCAAAGAAAATTTTCGAAGTGAATCACAACAAAAAAAAAAATTAAAAAATCTGCCGATTAAAAAAATCAAAGAAAAAAATTACCAATGAACATTGAATGCGAAAATTGACAATAATTAAAAAAAGTGTTGATAAAAAAATTGAAAATAAAAAAATTTTAAAATCACAACCGAACATTTTTTTTAAAGAAAAATCATTTTACAAAAATCGTTTAAAAAATATTGAAAATTAAAACAAATTATAAATGACTCTCACAATCCTCTGCTGATCACCTTTTGGATTACCTCGTTCTTGGATAACGATTTTGTTTTTGGATATACGAAAATTCGCAATTAAAAAAGGTAAGTTATTTTTTGGTAGTACCCTGTAGCATTTGTAGATGATTGAATGATTTGCAACTTAGGTGTGAGTGATCGGCCATTTAAATAACCACTTTTGGTAGGGCTTTTTTATTTTGCGTGAGGACTGTAAATGCCCAAAAAAAAAATAATTTGTTTCAAGTACCTCTTATCGTCCACTTATTTAAAAGGATATCAACCACCATTAAGAATAAATTTGGCAAGGCCTTTTTTAAGAATCTCAAAAACAAATATGCAAAAATTGAAGCAAAAAAAAAATTGCAGCTTTTTTTGAACTCAAACAAAAAATTTAAAATTCTTCAAAAAATATTCCAAACTTTTTTAAAAGAATTCTCCTTCCAATTAAATAAAAATTAAAAAAAATTAAAAATTAAAAATATTTTTATATAAAAATTTTTATAAATAAAAAATATGAAAACTTTTCTTTAGAAAAAATCTCCCATCAAATAGACAAAAATTATAAAAAAAATATATATTTAAAAAATTTGAAAAAAATATTTAAAAAATTTGGAAAAAATATATAAAAATGTTAAAAAAAATATTTTAAAAATGAATATTTTTTTAAATATTTAAAAAAATTAAATTTGGAAAAAATATATAAAAATGTTAAAAAAAATATTTTAAAAATAAATATTTTTTTAAATATTTAAAAAAAATTAAAAAAATATATATTCAAAAAATATTCCAAACTTTTTTAAAGGAATTCTCCTTCCAATTAATTAAAAATTAAAAAAAATTAGAAATATTTTTTATATAAAAATTTTTATAAATAAAAAATATGAAAACTTTTCTTTAGAAAAAATCTCCCATCAAATAGACAAAAATTATAAAAAAAATATATTTAAAAAACTTGGAAAAAATATTTAAAAAATTTGGAAAATAAAAAAAATATATAAAAATGTTTAAAAAAAATATTTTAAAAATAAACATTTTTTTAAATAAAAAAAATTAAAAAAATATATTATTTAAAAAATTAAAAAAAATGAATATTAAAAAAAAATTAAATTTATTTTTAAAAAAATGTACTCATCAAATATATAAAAAAATTTAAAAATACTAAAGAAAATATTAACAAAAATTAAAAAAAAAAAAATATAAAAAAAAAATGTAAAAATTTGATTCCAATTTTTTTTTTTCAAAAAATCTCCCCCTTCCTCCAAAAATTAAAAAAAAAGTAAAAAAAAATCCTGTTGCTTCTCCGCCCTTCGGATTTCCTTCGACCCACTGTGGGGTAGTTAATCTTGCATGAAACCCGAAAAGAATTGAAATTTTAAGAATTTCTGTATTTTTTGCCAACTCAGCAGGAATTTTTTGTTGCTTTAGGATTTTTGTCGTGTTTTGGTATTTTGTTGTTGTTTTTGGTCTTTTGCAAAGCTTAAAAAGCTTGTTGCTGTTTGGCTGCATTGAATCCGCCCAATTATTAGGCTTACGACCTGGGGTTCTTCTTTCAATTTAAAAGAAAAACAACAACACAAAGGGTAGACACACAGCCACACAAATGAAGAAGAAAAAAATGCCGAATAGAAGAAGAAGTTGATTTTGCGCGCTAAATTTTATTTTTGCGGATTCACATAAAACTCGTTTGGCTTTGGCTGATTTTGTATGCCAAACATGAGGCAGACACTCAACACAAAAATCTTAAAATAGCCAGGCAGACAAAAAAGCCTTTTGAGGATTTTTAACTTTTTCAAAAAAAAAAAAAAAATACAAAAAAATCTGAAAAATTTAAAAACCGGAATTTTTTTATTAACCTCCACCTTTTCTTTATATTTTTCTCTTCAGCTTCAAAATGTTGAAATGGGCGGTAAACGGGCCACGCCACACATATATGCAAAGCACGGAACACTTGAACCTGGAACCAATGATGATGGAACCAAATTCAGGGCTCTCACAAGCCCAGAGAAGACGTCTCAAACGCAAATCCTCAGATGTTGGCTCCCTCAGGTCACGCACTTCATGGCATGACAAGGAGAATCAATATACCAGCACACCTTTGCACCCTACCTCGCGTAGCTTCAATGATAGCCCCTCACGGAAATTGGATAGCCTTAAGGATTTGAGTAACATTTTGGCAGAACCTTTGGCCTTCCACTCGCCCAAGAGGTTGTCACTACACAAAAGTTCCCCCAGCCTTTTGAAAACACCCGAACCTCAAAGTCAACCTCTAAGATCTGCCATGCCAGCGAATTATGCCTCCACCCTGCCTACCTTTGATGTGGAATATTCTCCCTGTTCACTGATACCAGGACCGATATTGGCTTTGCGTGGGGTGGGTATACCCGATTCCTATTTTGAAAAGCCTCGATATATTACACCTCAGACACAGGCCAAACCACAAACTCCCACCGCACCAATTACCACCACCACCGCCACACCTGCCCCTCACCACCTACTCAATGAAAAATCTCTGGAAACGAAAACCTTCCTCAAACCGAAATCTCTTAACTTCAAATATCCCCATTATTTGGAAGAATCTTCCCTAAGCTCCTCCAAAATGGGTGATACCACGCTGGAGCGCATGATCGATGCCATTTTAGAAAGTAATCGGAAACAGGAAAGGAAACAACAAAAACAACACAAACATCATGCAACAAATATGTCACCCTCCTATACCCCTGCCGATGATCCGGCCAGTGATTTGCAAGAGGTATGGGATTCTGAGAAGGCTCGCTACCGACAAAAGGAACAACAATTCCGTTCAAAGTTGACCAAAAAATGTCTCTTCAATGAAAGGGAAATTTGTTCACCAGAACCTGCCTGCCAAGAAACTCCAGCCCCACAAGAAATCCAACCCTTCCAAGAACCTCAACAACAACAACTCTCGGGCCTCTTGAGGAGACAAAGGGGTGTAAGACGTAAGCGGAAACTGGAACAATTTAAGGCCAGTGTCATAAATTCCGCCCATAAGCTATTAGGTAAATCTGGTCTCCATCATCCCCAGACACCTCTGCTGCATTCCCACAATCTGAGAAAGGTTTTTGAAGCCGAACTGATACATGATGAAGTCCATCCACAGAAAATGATGCGGAATGTTAGTCCCGATAGTGGCCATAATTCGTCAAGTGAATATGAGGAGGAGGGGGAGAATGAAGATAGCACCTTGGAGGCGGATAACAAAACCCTGGATGCCACCAAGAGGAGATTGAGTTTTTCGTTAAATAAATTAAATGAAAATTGAAGAGAGAGAAATTGAGAGAGGAAAATATGAGAAAAGAGAATAATACAAATTATAAAATAAGGAAAACATATGAAAGAGAAAAATGTGAAAAAGGAAAATCAGATAAATGAGAATTAAAAATGTATGACAGGAAAAAAATTGAAATTAAATCTGAAAGAGAAAAATTTTAAATGAAATTTTTGAGAGAGATTTGAAAATGTAAAGAGAGTAGTTTGTACATGACGCAGGATGCTTCCAAAGCGCTACAATTTATTTATTAGATATTATTATTATTAAATATTATAATTTTTTTTTGTAATTTTTTTGTATTAAATATTTTTTTATTTTGTTTATATTCAAAAATTATGTCTACCATTTGAAAGAAAGATTAAGAGCTTTGTTTTTTTATTGCCTTACAAAAATACCTACACCCACACACACACACTTTGTATTGAAATTTTCAAAATTGCATTCATTCAAAATAATGTAACTGAAATTTTTCAAAACCAAAATCGAAACACATTTTTTTGTTATTTTTTATAAAATAAAATAATTAAAAAAACAAGAAAATTAAATAAATTTGAATTATTATTTAAAAACTAAGGGTATGGGCATTTTTCCAAAACAAAAAATTGATCGGAATATTTTTTTCCAAATTGATTAATTTTTTTCTTAAAATAAATAGGACGAAATTTTTCTTTTAAAAAGTTGTTCTGATAAAAAAAAGGATTTTTTTCAAAATCAGTAGTGTTGGCGGTTTATTTGGGATACCATTTGTATTTTGTTTTTGCAAAATAGTGGCTGAATAGTTTGTTGTTTTTATAAAAAACAACTATTTATTAGTGGGGAATGTATGGCATTGTCCGCCGAGGGGTTAAGGCAGGGAAGACTATAGTTTCGGATCTCGCCACTGATCCTCATCAGTTCCCTTAGTTTTTTGTTGGGATATTCTCCCCAGAAGCTATTGCTTCTATACAAAAAAACTTTTAATACCCAAATGTCTCTTGTAACAAAGCGAAGTACTTAGCTGACCAACGACATAAACTGCATGAGAATTTCGTTGGAGCCTCACTTCGAGGTTAACAAGGCATTTACAAACAATACACCTTTCCCACTTTCAAAATAAAAAAATTGGTCGGATTTTTTTCTTAAATAATTTAATTGAATTTTGTACTATAAAAAAAGGGTTAAATTTTTTTTCTAAAAAAATTGGAGGGATTTAAAAAAAACTTGGTCTGATTTTTATTAATTGTTAGAATTTTATCTTTAAAAAACTTGTCGGAATTTTTTATCTTTTCAAAAAATGGGTCGGATTAAATTGGTTAAATTTTTTTATTGGTCGAATTGATCCTTCGTATCAAAAGTAATTAGATTTGTTTTCTATAAAAATTGGTCTGATTATTTTAATTTGTCGATTTTGTTTTTTAATTAATCTGTACCTTTTTGTATTCAGGAAAAAATTGGGTCGGAATTTATTTCTTAATAAAATTGGTCAATTTTTTTCTATAAAAAAGTGTATATTTTTTATTAAAAAAAAAAGAAACTTTTAGAATTATCAGCTTTTTTATTTAAAATAGTTGGTCTGATTTTTTTAAAAAATGGTTAAAGTTTTTCAATTTTTGGATTTTTGTCTTAAAAAATTGGACTGATTTTTTTTTTAATTGGTCGGATTTTTTTTAAAAAGGGTCTGCAATTTTTTATACTGAAAAAAAAATTGGTCGGAATTTGTTTCTTAAAAAATTGGTCGATTTTTTTTCTTTAAAAAAGTGGGTATTTTTTTCTTTAAAAAAACTTTTAGATTTTTTTCTTTCAATAAAAATTGGTTGGATTTTTTTTTAATATTATCGGTTTTTTATTTTAAAATAGTTGGTCTGTTTTTTTATACCCTTCACCACTCTGTGGTACAGGGTATTATGTCTTTGTGCATATGTTTGTAACAGGCAAAAGGAAACGAGATAGACACATGGTTCCTTTTGAGAATATGCATAGAATCACTTTCTGAGTCGATTTATGCATGTCCGTCCGTCCGTCCGTCCGTCTGTCGATGTAAAATTGTAAACAAAATACAGGTCGCATTTATAAACCGAATTGGATGAAATTTGGTATAGGTCACTTATTTGGTCCAAGGGCGAACCCTATTGAAATTGGGAAAAATCGGTTCAGATTTAGATATAGCTCCCATATATATTTTCGTCCGATTTAATGTAAATGGTGCACCAAAGTCTCTATATATCTTTCGATTTGCACGAAATTTGGCACAGCGTAATGAATTAGGTCTAGAATGATGTGTGTTAAGTTTTGTGAAAATCGGTTCAGATTTAGATATAGCTCCCATATATAGTTTCGTCCGATTTAAGGTAAATGGTACACCAAAGTCCTTAAATATCTTTCGATTTGCACGAAATTTGGCACAGCGCACTGAATTTAGAGTAGAATAATGTGTGCTATGTTTCGTGAAAATCAATTCAGATTTAGATATAGTTCCCTATATATTTTCGTCCGATTTAATGTAAATGGTGTACCAAAGTCCCTGAATATCTTTCGATTTGCACGAAATTTGGCATAGCGTACTGAATTGAGTCTAGAATGATGTGTGCTAAGTTTCGTGAAAATCGGTTCAGATTTGTATATTGCTCCCATATATATTTTCGTCCGATTTATGGTAAATGGTGCACCGAAGTCCATATTTATCTTTTAAGTTTAGAATGATGTGATTTAGATATAGCTTCTATATCTGACCAAATGAAAAATTTAGTATCGGTTGCAGAATGACATATTTATGGATCCAATTTAATTTTACTGGTCCTTTAAAAATGCGATGTCTTTTAGGATTCATCTGTTGAATGTACCCAAAGTGGTGAAGGGTATCATGTAGTCGGCCCCGTCCGACTTTACTACTTTCCTTACTGGTTTTTATTTTTTCTACAAAAAAAATTCGAAGTCCGCTGTGGACACTATAGCAAAAAAAATTCAAAAAGTCCGTGAGTACTCTTTTTTTATAGAAAAAATCTGGCAGGTTCCTGAGGACATTTTTTGTATAGAAAAAATCCGACAGGTCCCTGAAGGCACTTAAAAAAATTCCGAAGGTCCCTGAAGACATTTTTTTCCGTAGAAAAAAAAATCCGACAGGTCCTTGAGGACATTTTTTATGTAGATTAAAATTCCGTCAGGTGCCCGAGGACATTTTTTTATAGAAAAAAAAATTTCAACAGGTCGCTGAAGACATTTTTTTCTATGGAAAACAATACCTGAGGGCACTTTTTTCTAAAGAAAAAAATTCCGACAGTTCCTAAGGCAACTTTTTTCTATAAAAAAATGTGTCGTCAGGGACCCTCTGATTGTTTTCTGTAGAAAAAAGTGTCTTCGGTGACTTTTGAATTTTTTTCTGTAGAAAAAGAGTCCTACGGGACCTTCGGATTTTTTTTTTTTTGTTTTTTCAATTGTTCAATTGGACCCTCGGATTGTTTTCTATAGAAAAAAAATGTCTCCGGTGAACTTGGGAATTTTTTTCTGTAGAAAAAGAGTCCTACGGGACCTTCGGATTTTTTTTCAATTGTTCTAACTGACCTTCGGAATATTTTCTATAGAAAAAGGAATCTTAACAAATTTTTTATAGAAAAAGTGTACTCAGGGACCTTTAAATTGTTTTTCTATAGAAAAACAGTGCCCTCAGTAACATTCGGAATTTTTTCTTTTATGGAAAAAAATGTCCCCAACGGCCTTCGGCCTTTTTCGGTAGAAAAAAGTGTCCTCATTTAACTTTGGATTTTTTTTTTTTTTTTTTTTTTTTTTTGGACAAAAGTCTCATTGACCTTCCTCAGTTATCTTCGGATTTTTGGATTCGGATTTTCTATAGAAAAATATTTGTTTTTTTTTAAGTTATTCCAAATGTTTTAATTCTTTTTTTATAAAAATCTATTAGAATTAAAAATTTGTTAAATGTACGTTACATTTTATTCCCTCTTTAGGGATATCCTTTTTTATCCTTAAACTATAAAAAATAAAACAAAAAAACAGCAACTCACGACACCTGTATCGTTTACGCTACAAAATTCCGTTACACCCACATCCTGGAGGATATTTTCTTCGACAAAACGTTGGCTGTCACATTACAAAAAAAAAACAACAACAACAAGAAAAACAAGCAGAAAAATTATGTAAATGAAGAATGTCCTGTCGATCAGGATAGCACTTAAGCAGAACTAAATTATGCAAAATAGTAGCTGCGACAGTCGACAGCAGGAGTAGTCGAAGTGGTAGCCGAATAGTTAAAAAAGGAGAACATATGGAAACAAACAGGAGTAAACAAGGGACCAAACAATTTTATGGGACTGCATACATTTTTGAGTGGAGGAGTGTGGGGAACAGGTGCTGACATAGAACCAAAACAAAAAATCCTAACTCCTTGTTAACAAAAGGGTAAGAAATTGATGGAAATCGAAGTGATATGGAAAATAGGCGGTTGTTGCAGGTGAATTTTATTGTTGATACGAGGGGAAAGAATTTCGAAGGATTTTTTTGTTTGTTTGTTTCTGAAGTTGACAGCTGTTTTATGGAAGCTGTCACCAAATTTAAAAAAGAAAGGCTTGAATTTTTATTTCCTTTTTTGAAAGTCCTTTTGAAAAAAAGCCTTTGACTTGCCTTTAATTCAAAATCCATTTTGCGCCAAAAAAATTGTTGAGCCACAAAGCCATCCACATTGTTGTTGTGTTCGAACGTCCTTTCGTTGCTCTGTGAAGTGCCGAAAGCAAGGAAATGCTGCAATGCAAAAAAATCGAATACCAACACTCGTCGCACAGAGACGCCTACCAAAGGACATCTGTCTACCGAACAGAGCACGAGTCAAGAGCCAGCTACACGTATAAGGAAGCAGTTATGCAGAGTGTGTGTGAGAGTGCCTGTAACTGTAGTAGTATCTCTGTGTGCCTTTGTGTGCGTGGGACGATGCCAGGCATTCGTTCGAAAAAAGAAGACGTCGTCTTTAGGACAATTTTGAGTTTTGTTCTGTTGGGCACAAAAGCAGATCCTGAAAGAAAAAACCGGCAGTTGTAGGCGAACAAAAGGACCTCCGTTGCAAAGATGGTGATGATGATGTTCTTGATGATGACGCTTGGGCATAAAACAAAAGGATATTTTGTAATAGGTTGTATAACAGTTATGAGAGAAAGGGAGAGAGACAGAGAGGGGGAGAGACAATGAAAGGCAGTTGTTTGCTTCAGTTTGCGCGCCAATCTTTTGGAGTCCTCACAAAAGGACCTCAAAGAAAAATAAATCACTTAATGAAATGAGATTTTACAACGATTACAATTTTCTACTTATCAAAAAGGTAAAATCTTGATAAAAACAACAACAAAAACCATTACAAAGGCATTAAAAACTATTTCACACATGTCCTGACCGATAACAACGTTGATATCCTTCAAAAAAAAATAAATAAATAAAAAGAATGTAGATCAATCTTTCAGTGATCGGAAATGACATTAATCAAAGAATGACAAGGCAAATGAAAAAGAAAAGCGACAGAGAAAATAAAGAAAAGGAAGAAAATGAAAGAAAACAGCAACACCTTGACCTTAAAATACCACACAAGTCCTTGATGAATGAAAAACCTAATATCCTTAATTTTGTTCTCCATTCATCACCTCACTTTTCCTCTCTCCTTCTCCGGTGTAACAAATTCCATTAACCTTGTCAAAAATTGGAACAATCTTCCGAAAAAAGAAAAGTCATGCCTTAAAAACAGGATACCCAACAAACCTCTGATACCCCTGGAGAAGTCTTTTAAATTCACTCAGCAAATCAAAAGGATATTAAACGGATGCATTTTTTTGCAAAGTCATATCCTATGATGCGAAACTGTAACAAAATCTTGGCCATGAAGTCCGCTGTAAATTGTACCTGTTTTGTTTGCCGAACAATAACACAGGACTTCCTGCGGTTTTCGGTAGGCCTGTTGGGAAAACAAAACAAGCGGGGAAAATTGGGTGAAAGGAAACAAAATGAAATTATGAATGGTAGAAGAAGTGAATAAGAAGAAGTGAAGGAAGTGTTGAAAATGAAAATCAAGGACATAGAAATTTAAATGTTAAAAATAAGAAATATCAGATCAATTTTTTTAAACGAATTTTTTTTTTAAGAAAATTATAAACAAAAATCAAAAAATTATTTTCCATAAAAAAATAAAATTCCATACAAAAATACACCCATTTTTCCCAAAGAAAAAAAAAACAGTAAGTAGTAAAGTCCGACTGGGCCGACTATATCATACCCTTCACCACTTTGGGTATATTCTACATATGTATCGTAACCAGGGATGGTCCTTCGGTCGTCGCTTGATGCTGACACAATAAATCGGCCATATCTTCAAAATTTGTTGAGATTTTCGCTTGAAGTTTTATAGGGACATTCTTCAATTAGTGTAGGTTCGAATTATATGAAGACACAATTAAAATTTTCGAAGGATATATAGGGACTTTGGTGCACCATTTACATTAAATCGGACGAAAATATATGTAAGAGGTATATCTGAATCTAAAGCGATTTTCAAGGAACTTAACACACGTGATTTTAAACCTATGTATAAAGGGACTTAGGTGCACCATTTACCTTAAATCGGTTGAACCTATATATTGGAGCTATATCAAACTCTTAACCTATTTTCACGAAACTTAGCACACATAATTCTAGATTTAATTCAGTACGCTGTGCCTAATTTCGTGCAAATCAGAAGATATATAGGTACTTTGGTTCACCATTTACATAAAATCGGCGAAACTATATATGGGAGCTATATCTAAATCTGAACCAATTTCCACGAAACTTGGCACACATCATTTCTAGACTGAATTCAGAACGCTATGCCAAATTTCGTGCAAATCGAAAGATATTTAGGGAATTTGGCGCACCATTTACATTAAATCGGACGTAAATATATATGGGACCTATATCTAAATCTGAATCGATTTTCACGAAACTTCACGTACGTCATTCTAGACCTAATTCATTATGCTATGCCAAATTTCGTGCGAATCGAAAGATATAAAGGAATTTTGATGCACTATTTACTTAAAATCGGACGAAAATATATATAGGAGCTATATCTTAATCTGAACTGATTTTCACGAAACTTAGCACACACCATTCTGGACCTAATTCAGTACTCTATGCCAAAATTTCGTGCAAATCTAATGATATATAGAGACTTTGGTGCACCATTTACCTTAAATCGGACGAAATTATATATAGGAGCTATATCTAAATCTGAACCGATTTCCACGAAACTTAGCACACATCATTCTAGACTCAATTCACTACGTTATGCCAAATTTCGTGCAAATCGAAGGATATATAGGGACTTTCGTGCACCATTTACATAAAATCGGACGAAAATATATAAGGTATCTATATCGATATCTGAACCGATTTTTCCCAATTTCAATAGGTTTCGTCATTGGGCCAAATAAGTGACTTGTGTCAAATTTCATCTAAATCGGATGATAAATGCGACCTGTACTTTGTTTACAATTTAACATCTACAGACGGACAGACGGCAAACGAAAGATATTTAGGGACACGGACATGCATAAATCGAATATAGAAAGTGATTCTATGCATATTCTCAAAAGGAACCATGGGTCTATCTCGTTTCCTTTTGCCTGTTACAAACATATGCACAAAGACATAATACCCTGAACCACATGAAGGGTGAAGGGTATAAATAGTCGTGCTGAAAAATTTCAACCATTTTTTTTTCACGGAAAATTAAAAATTAGGAATTTTTGTATAGAAAAAAATTCTTCAATAAAAAAATAATTTCTACCAATTCTGCGGAAAAAATCCTGTGAAGAAGTTTTTTTTTTATTTACCAGGAATCCTGAATGCAAAATTAAAGCCACTTAGGTTAAGGTTGGGAAAAAAACTTCAAAATGCCAAAAATTTTGTTAGATATATTCCATTTGCAATACCTAACATCCCAAAAGAAGTATGAATGTATGTACAAAATTCCAAATTCATATTGTGAGATCTCTATCATAATTAGAAGAATTTTTGCTGAGCCCTTTTTTCCTGTGGAAAAAAATCTTAGAAGAATTTCTCTCCTTTTTATGACATTTTTTATTACAGCATATTTTGTCAACAATCTCACCTTAAGTTTGAAAACAAACTTTCTTCCAAAAAGGAACTTTTATGAGTTTTCAAAATTTTTTTTCGTCATAAAAATCAAAATTGTAATAAAATCCTTTTTTTGCCCACCATTAAAAAGAAAACGGAAAATATCCCATTTTAATTAAAGGAAAATATTTGGCCCAAAATTGTTCACAACAACCCCCAAATAAAAAAAGGATATTCAATCTTTGTGATAATTTACGGCAAATTAAATAGATCACATTTGACGGAATGTGAACCAATAAAAAAATAAGCACAAATAAAAATATTGAAAATAAAGAGTGGAAAAAACTAAAAACCTTTTTTCATGACATGACATGCCTTTTTTTCTTGAAAAATTTCAAATTACATGGCATTACACCTAAAGGGAGATCGAGCTGATGTCTTGGCAGCTGCTGAGATGTTTGCCTTCAATGATTTGTGGAATGCAAATTATAAGAAAAAAATTGACTGCCAGAGAGATTGAGTGTCTGTGAATGTCTTGAATGTAATGTTATCCTTTACAAATACAGGCACACACAGCCAGGGTAGAAGCATCACTACCCATAGTCAGTTACTACCAGATCAGACCTAACCACCCAGACACAATATTTATTATGCAAATTTGTTTTTCATTTAACTTTTCATAACTTCTTGTGTTAGAAAAGGGTTAATTCAAGGAAATTAATTCAAGGACTGAACATCCTTTCTCCGAAGAAAAAAAAAGGCTCACGATGCACCATGTGCATCCTTTATTTTCTTTTCGTGTGACTATGACAAATCAATAAATTTTTCACATCTCATCAATTGATTTCAAATTCGTTTTATTTTTTTTTCCAATTTAAAACGAATTAGCATAGGAATCTCATCAAGTTCGGCCATAAATTAGGAAATACAAATTTCAATTTTTTTGGCAAAAAAAAAATTCAAAGTAGGTAGTCTAGAATTTTTTTCTTAAGACAATTTTAAGGGCGATTAAAAAATGTCACCCAAGTTCGGTTCGTTAAAATTATTTCAAATAATTACAAGACAATTTTCTTAATTTTCAAAAAATTGTCCACCATCTTGATGGTTATCTTGACAGAGGTCAAACACACACACACACACACACCGGCACCTTCGGCCA
This sequence comes from Musca vetustissima, assembly GCF_032173495.1. NCBI lineage: Eukaryota > Metazoa > Arthropoda > Insecta > Diptera > Muscidae > Musca > Musca vetustissima. Next base: position 87,145 of record NW_026872468.1, read on the forward strand.
CGTGTGTAGGTGTCCACTTTAATTGAGAACATGGTGAATTACCCGCCAGTCATGCATTGGAATTTTCAAGAGAGGGAGAGAAGAAGAAAGAGAAAAGGAAGTTGGTTACAAGAAAATTGGTAGAGTTATAATTTTAATTGTTTGGTTTTATTGATGGTATCAGTTTCGAATACAGTTTTTTCTTAAACGCAAATTAAACAGTCATTAACCTGAACTCCTACAGGTATCTGGGGGGAAAAATTACATCAGCTAATCAAAAAAAAAATTTATTTCAAAAAAATTAAAAATAAATTAAAATTATCAAGCCATAAAGAGAAATTATTTTTTGATTCAAAACAAAAATAAATGACATATTTTTCAAAACCAAGGAGTTTGGTCGTAATCAAGGTATATTAAGAAGGTAACCGTATCAAACCAGCTGATGGTAACATTATATGTCATAACAATTTGTTGTTGTTTTTGATTTTTTTTTTCAAACCCATTTCGAAACAAGAATTTAAAAATTGAAATATATTTGAAAATAAAGAATAAAAAAGGATAAAAAGGCATACCGGTAGGCTATGGAGATGATTCTTTAAGAAGACAATGGAATCAAAAACAAGACTTTGGGATCGAAAAGAAGATTTGGTTCGATAGGACGTTTTTGTCTATATTATATATTGTTTTAAAACATTTCATGTGAGGGCATGATAAAACTACGTAAAGAAAGCTTAAATCTTGTTATCTCTCACTACATCCGATGTCACCAACATTATCACATTTAAGGCGCACTTTTGATGTATTTTTCTACTCAAAAATCAGATATTTACACAACTTATTTTAAAAATTTTCAATTTTCAAAAAGTAAACAAATATTTTTCTTTTTTCAAAATGCTTAATTGTGATTGGTTGAATTTAATTTGCTTCGAGTTTTTTATGTCACGGCGAAATTAGTATTATTCGCCTGGTAAACAATTTTGACATATCATGTTCCCAATTCGCCGATGCGGCTACCTTGTATATCTACCTTGGTTTGGTCGTAAGTCGCTCGAATTCGTTCGTTTAGAATTTTACAAAAACAGGCTGTAAAACCAGTGAGCGGAGCAGTATAGTCGGACGGGGCCGACCATACGATACCCTACACAACTACCACGGAACTCAAATTTTCTGCGGATGTTTATTTCGAGACTTGGCAATATTTCGTGATATTTGCACCCTCTTGCCCGATTAGAGGTAAACAGCACCTCTTCCTCACACTTACATATTTTCCGAATATTACGAGTATTCAGTACAGCTATTGTCCAGATTCTCTTCACCGTGGGTTGTGTTGTGATGTTCGGCTTTCATTTGAGGTCTATAGATCGTGAAAATAACACAAAAAATTAAGTTTTCGGTCCACTTCATTCCAAAATTATTATCTGATCATCACCGAAAATTATAGGCGTTGTCCTTGACCATAACTGGAACCTCATGGAACATTTCAAAGCGATCAGCGCTATAGTTCCGCTCCCCAGAGTGATAATGGGTTACTAAATAATATACGAATACGGAGATACCTGTAAATATTTAGGTGTAACTCCCACATCCGAGCACATACAACAATATAATTGGTCAACCACTGCTCTTGAATATAATATCAACTTCTCGGGTCTATGTCCTTCAGGGGTAAATATATACGCTATAGAATACAAATTTTGTCATTTTTCACACAAAAGTCAGGGTCCATTTGACCCGCTAAATATTGACCGATCTCTCCCCAAACAGGCATGCTTATTCTTTGGCCCGTTCCGCTTCTCCATGCAAATTTTCACGATGTTAGGACCATTGTTGCGGCCTCTGGAGCGACCAGAAAGACCGACAAAAATTTAGTATTTGGTCCATTTCATCCCCTAAATATTATCCGATCTTTCGCAAAAACAATAGGGGTCTTCATTGGCCAGAACTTATCCTACATGTAAAATTTCGTGAAGATTGGTCCATAACTGTGGCCTGTATGGTGTTTACAAATTATAATGGACAGACGGACGGACGGAAGGACGGACACACATGTCTAGATCGACTAAGCTAGTCGAAATATGACGATCGGTATACTTAAAGGTGGGTCTAGGACCACCTTTGGGGCTGCACAAAGCTATAATACCCTGACAACATAGTTGTGTAGGGTATAATAAAAAAATTAAAAATAAATTAAAATTCTGAAGCCTCAAAGAAAAAACATTTTTTCTTATAGAAAAATTTACGCCACTGAAAATTTCCTATAGGGAATTTATAAAATGTTTTTTTTTTTATTTTGAAACCAAAAAATATTTTTTTATTGACCACAATACATTTTTAAACTTATTTTTAATTTTTTATGCCTTCTGTAGACGTGGATTTTTTTAAAATATTTTTTTTCACTGCATATTGTTGAGGATTTTTAAAAATATATATATATTTTTCTGGGATCTAATTTTGAATGCAAATTTTAATTCCCATCGCTAATGATATTTGAAATCAGTAAATAATCTCTTATCGCTAAAGTTTTTGCAAGCTCAGCGAAAAGCACTCCACCAACCACAAGCTTTGCAATCCACGGTTGTTTGTATTAGTGTCAATGATTGCCAGTTATCCTTTGCCTAACAGATTTTTGTGGCTTTTCATAAGGGGATGATTTTTTTTTATTTTTTGTAGATTCAGAGATAAGTGTTAAAAGCTGCAAAGGATACCCTCTCATTGTCCTTGTTTTGTCACTTTTTTGGTTTAAGTAAATAATAAGCTTTTATTAATCCTTTAAAAAGTGGTAATGATACAGTTTGTATTTGAAAGTTGTAGGGCAACATTTTTAAATTTTTGCAAAGATTGCGGAAAGGGGAAGATTTTCGAAAAAAAAATATAATTGGGGTATATTTTTTATAAAGTTTGTTTTTCGGTTGGTAACACATCGAAATAATCATTTCCGGCCCTATAAAGCATATTTATTCTGGATCAGCGTAAAGTTCTATGACGATTGAAGCATGCCCGTCTGTCTGTTGTAATCACTCTAGCGTCTAAACAGGCCAAGTCCGAAGATAGGCTATATAGGATGACGTTTAGACATAGCTCCCAATTTTCAGTATTTTGGGGAAATTTGGTACATCGGATTCTTATTGGGTAGCAAATTTCTCAACTAAAAATTATGAATATAGGTCCACTTTTTCTGGGAGCCACTATATAAGGGTACCCCCCAATTTTCGGTATTTTGGGTTTAATGAGAGCGTTTTTCAACCGAATTCGCTGAAATTTGGTGCATTGGATTCTTATTGGGTAGCAAATCTCTCCACTAAAATTTGTGAATAAAAGTCCACTTTTTTTGGTAGCCACCATATAAGGGTACCCTCCAATTTTCGGTATATTGGGGTTCTTGAGAGCGTTTTTCAATCAAATTCGTTGAAATTTAGTACTTCGAATTCTCTTTGGGTAGCAAATCTCTCAACTAAAAATTATAAATATAGGTCAATTTTTTCGGATAGGCCCCATATAAGGGTACCCCCTAATTTTCAGTTTTTGCGGGTTTTATACGCATTTTTCGACCGAATTGTCTGTAATTTAGTACTTTGAGTTCTTATTGGGTAGCAAATTTCTCGAATGAAAATTACAAATATAGGTCCACTTTTCCGGGTAGCCGCCATATAGGCGTATTCCCTAATTTTCGGTATTTTAGGGTTCTTGACAGGGGTTTTCAACCTAGTTCGCTGAAATTTGGTACATTGGATTCTTATTGGGTACCAAATTTCTTCACTAAAAATTATAAATGTAGGTCCACTTTTTCTGCTAGCTCCTATATTAGGGTACCCACAATTTTCGGTATTTTGGGGGTTTTGATCGCATTTTTTGGCCGAATTGTCTGTAATTTAATATTTTTTATTGTTATTAGGTAGCAAATCTCTACACTAAAATATAGGTCCATTTATTCCGGAAGCCCCCCTAATAAGGGTACCCCCCCAATTTTCGGTATGTTGAGGTTGTTGAGCGGGGTTTTCAACCGAATTCGTTGAAATTTGGAACTTTCAGTTTTTATTGGGTAGCAAATCTCTCAACTGAAAATTATAAATATAGGTCAATTTTTCGGTTAGGCCCCATATAAGGGTACCCACATATTTTCGGTATTTTGGAGGTTTTCATCGCATTTCTTTGACCGAATTTGGTACTGGTAGCAAATCTCTCAACTAAAAATTATAAATATACGTTCATTTATTGGGGTAGCTTACAAGGGTACCCCTAATTTTCGATATGTTGAGGTTCTTGAGCGCGTTTTTCAATCGAATTCACAGAAATTTGGTATTTTGTAGTCGTATATGGTAACAAATCTCCCTCCCAAAAATTATTAATATTCGCCTCCTTTTAGGGGTAGTCCCCATATAACTCCCTTTTTATACCCTTCACCACACTGTGGTACAGGGTATTATATATTTGTGCATATGCTTGTAACAGGCAAAAGCAAACGATATAGACCCATGGTTCCTTTTGAGAATATGCATAGAATATGCACTTTCTAAGTCGATTTATGCATGTCCGTCCATCTTGGGGAAAATCGTTATAGATTTAGATATAGTTTCCATATATATTTTCGTTCGATTTAAGGTAAATGGTGCAAAAAAGTCCCTATGTACCTTTCGATTTGCATAAAATGTATCACATAAAATTTCCCTATATATCCTCCGATTTGCCCGAATAAAATCAAGAAGGATATGTGTTAAATTTCGTGAATATCGGTTTAGATTTAAATATAGCTCCCATATATATTTTATATCCGACTTAATAAAAATGGTGCACTGTTGTCTCTGTATACCTTTCGATTTGCCCAAAATTTGGCACAGCGTATTTAATTATGTCTAGAATGATGTGTGTTAAATTTCGTAAAAATCGGTTCAGATTCAGATATAGCTCCCATATATATATTTTAGTGCGCCAAAGTTCCTATATATCTCCGATTTACACGAAATTTTATGTAAATGGTGCACCATAAGCTCCCATATATATTTTCCCCCGATTTAATGATATTTCTTATAATTGCAAGAAATTTGGTATAGCGTACTGAATTAAGCCTACAATGACGTATGTTAAGTTTCGTAAAAATCGGTTCAGATTCAGATATAGCTCCCATATATATTTTCGTCCGATTTTATGTAAATTACTTTCGATTTCCACGAAATTTGTAAGAGCGTACTGAATTAAGTCTACAATGAAGTGTGTTAAATTTCTATTAAAGTTCTATTACAATCTCTTATTCAAATGTGGCGAGGAGAGAGAGAGAGAGTAACCAATTTCCCGGAGAGTCCATTCTCTCACATTGTCTCTGTGAATATTCCAGGACATCAAGTTAATATCCCTGAAATTGCACAAACACACAAATCGATGATGATCATCATCATTACCTCAAAAACGTTTTTTTTTTCCTCATCCCTTAAAAACTGATATTGAATAAAGGTTGGTACCTTTCCTCCTGGAGGCCCGCATTTGTATTTGCATGACAAGTATGACATTATCAAAATGTTGTTTTTATTGTTAATTTTTTTTTCATTCAGTTTTCTTTCAAATGACATTATTTATTGTGATATTGAATGTTTAGCATATTTTGAAACTGATGTAACATATCATTTGCAACATTTGTAGAATCCTCTTGTTCTTCTGATGAAATTTGAATCCTTTTTGGAAAATCGAAAAAAAAACAATGAAAAATCGATACATGTACCACATGCTGACTTTGCCCCTGTCTCTCTATCTCTCTCTCTGTGAGTCTTCAAGTGTTTTTAATGATCCTTTGCATAGATCCTTCTATCGATTTCCAATCATCAATTCAAATTTATTCAATGAAGACTGTTGATGATGATGAAGATGTTGCCGATGATGATTTGCAAAAAAGGGTTCAATTGAATTTGTCAAGTGGTAAAGGTTGTTTCCTGTTGAACAGCAGGATATTTTTTTTTTTTTGGTTTTGAGAAGAGTTGAAAACACTTAACACATCCTTTTGATTTGCACAAATATTGTAAAACAAGAAAAGAGGTTATTGGGTTTCCATTAATCATCGGGAAATGCTGATGATGAGAGCTGTCAAGAGGGGGATTTTTCTTAGACAGAGAGATGGGATTTCTTAGAGATAGAGTTGTCATCGATTTTCCATTGAATTTTTAAATGTTATCATATTTGGGAAATTGTTTCCTTTATACCTTTAATGGTTTAAAGGTCCTTGAGGATATAGTCTTTCAAAATCCAAGTTTGAAGGACTCCGAAAACATGAAAAAATAATTATTTTAAAAATAAAATCTTAAAGGAACCCAATTCCTACTGAAAATGTTTTTAAAAAATCGATATTTATAGAAACCTACATTTTTGAAAAAATATTCTTCAAAAATTTCACGCTTGAAGGATTCTAAGTCCTAGGGAAAATATTCGTCAAAAATTAACTATTATAGGACTCTCTACGACCATTCAGGGTAACTTTATATGGGGCCTACCCCAAAAAATTGACCAATTTAAATAATTTTATGGTAGATAGATTTTCTATCTACCTAGGTTTAATAATGTGCCCAAGCCCCCAAAAATATCGGAAATTGGGAGGTAATGTTATATGGGGCTACCCTAAAAATTGACCAATATTTATCATTTTTGGTGGGAAGATTCTATACCCCATGAGAACCCAAAATATGAAATTAGAGGATATTCTCTCTAAAAATGTGTCCAAAATCCTCAAAATATCGTAAATCGGAGGGTAGCGTCATATGGTGGCTACCCCGAAAAGTGGGCTAATATTTCTAATTTTTGGTAGATAGATTTGTTAGCTAATGAGAACCCAGAATATGAAATTACAGTCAAATCGGTTGAAAAATGTGCCCAAGCCCACAAAACATCGAAATTTGGTAGATACTGTTGCATGGGGGCTATCACGAAAATTAAACCAATTTTGATAATTTTTGGTACATATATTTTCTATCCTATGAGAACCCAAAATATGAATTTACAGCAAATTCGGTTGAAAATGTGCTCAAGTCCCCAAAATATCGAAAATCGGAGGGTAACGTTATATGGAGGCTGCTGTAAAAAGTAGACCAACATTTGTAATTTTTGGTAGAAAAATTCTCTACCCCATGAGAACCCAAAATATCCAGTTACAGCCAATTCGGTTGAAAATCGTGATCAAGCTTTCCAAAACATCGACATTTGCGAGGTATCTTTATATGGACTCTATAATAAAAAAAATGGACCAACATTTATAATTTTTGGAAGGAAGATTTTCTATCACATGATAACCCAAAATATCAAATTTGAGCGTATTCAGGTGAAATACATGTTCAAAATACCGAAAATCGGAGGTTCACGTTATATTTATAAATATTTATAAATTTTGGTAGGAAGATTTTCTAAGCTATGAGCACCCAAAGTAAGAAATTACAGCCTTCTAGGATGAAAAACGTATCCAAGCTCCCCAAAACATCGATATTTGGGAGGTACTGTTATGTGGAGGCTACCCTAAAAATTGGGCCAATATTAATAATTTTAGGAAGAAAGATTCTCAACTCCATGAGAACCCAAAATATGAAATTAGAGGCTATCCGCTTTAAAAATGTGTCCAAAATCATCAAAATACCGAAAATCGGAGGATTCCGATTAATGGTGGGTACCCCAAAAGGTGAAGCAATTTTGATAATTTTTTTGTAGGACGATTTTCTACCCCATAAGAACCCAAAATACTATATTACACCCAATTTACTTGAAACACGTGCCCAAGCTCCCAAAAACATCGAAATTTGGGAAGCCACTTTCATACAGAGGCTACCCTAAAAATTGGGTCAATATTTATAATTTTTGGTATGAAGATTCTCTGCCCCATGACAATCCAAAATAGAATATTGCAACCAATTTGGTTGAAAAACGTACCCTCTATCACCAAAATATCGAATAATGAGAGATATCGTTATATGGGTTCTACCCTGAAACATGGGCCCATATTATCAATTAATTTTTGCTACGGATATGTGTTATTCAATGTGAACCCAAAATATGAAATTACAGGCAATTTGGTTGTAAAAAAGTTTAAAAATCCCCAAAATACCGAATAAAGGGTGTTGCGTTATGTGGAGGTTATACCAAAACGTTGACCTATGAATACCATTTTAAAGCCAAACCTCCTGGGAGCATTAACAATGCATTTATAATTTTTATTTTTACTAAATTTAAATTATTTTCAATTTCAATCGTTTCATTTCTAACCTCAATCTCTCTCTCATTTTGCTCTCAATTCTCTCAACTATTCATCTAAATTTTTGTAACTTTCAATCTATTTTTTTCTAATCGATTAAAATAAAATTATAAATCACTTCAAAATTCCACCAAGCTCACCATACCCCTCTCTCTCTCTCTCTCTCTATGCCTTTCTCTCTCTATCTCTCTCATCACCTATCATAAATCATTTCCCTACTTATTTTCAAATATGCAAATATTTGTTAATCTTCCACTCTCTCTCTCCCTCTTCACAAAAGTCACAATGTTGATGTGTTTATCTAGGATGTGTGTGTGTGTTGAGTATGTAAACGTAAGCAGATGTATGTCGGTATCATTGTGTGTAGGATTTTTTGCCTAAAGGACAATTCATTTTTCTTATCGTTTCTTGTGATTTTTTTTTTTTTTTTTTTTGCTTTTCTTAATCATGTATTGCTATTTTCCTTTGCTATGCAGAGAGAGGATCCTCTTCAGGTACAACTGCCGACTGGTAGGTGATTACAACAGATGTGTGCCGTTTTGAACATGATAAATGATGTGTGTGGAATGGAATAGTGATTGCAACATTGATGTCGGCGATTGACACGATAATGTCACGTACTTTTGCAATATATCTTCGGTATAGAATAGGAATTGATTTAAAGTCCACTGTAAGGATACCCCAAGTCCAGTATGTGTGTGAAAAAATTTAAAGTATTTTAAGGGAATTTTGAATTGAATATTTTAATGAGAAAGCAAACATTAAACAAATGCGAATTTTAAAAATCCTGGTAATTACCCCCTCCTAAGTAACTGATTTTTTTACCACACACATTTAACTTCTTTTAAATCTCATTTGCGGGATTTCGTTTAGAATTGAATATTTTTAATATTGATACTTCCCCCTCAATGTTTGCGAATTTTTTGCACTACAGCTTTAGACTCATATGTCTGTATCATTTTCAAAATATCAAAGGATTTAACTAAGCTTATTATTTACTTATGTCAGAGATAGACAAATAGGGGAGGGTGAGCTTTTTAGCTTTTAACACTTATCACCGAAACGAAAAAAAAAATTATCAACCCCTTAGGAAAAACCGCAAAATCTTTTGGTGTTGCCTGCCAAAAAACAAAATAATTATACCCTACACAACTATGTGGTCAGGGTATTATAGCTTTGTGCAGCCCCAAGAGTTTGTAACGCCGCGTAATATTGGTCCTAGGCCCATCTTTAAGTACACGGATCGTCATATCTAGACTAGCTGAGTCGATCTAGATATGTGTCCGTCCATCCATTATAATTTGTAAACACGATACGGGCCACAGTTAAGGACCAATCTTCACGAAATTTTGCATGTAGGAAGGGTTCGGCCCAATGAAGACCCCTAATGAAGACCCTATTGGTAAAGATCGGTTAATATTTCGAGGATGAAATGTACAAATTACTTAAATTTTGTCGGCTTTTCTGGTCGCTCCAAAGGCCGCAATTATGGCCCAAACATCACGAATTTTTTCCTCACAATTCTATCCTCATTCCCTGCTCATTTATTCATCACAATCATCCGATATGAGATAATTTATTTAACTTTTAAAAACTTAAAGCTTTGCTAAGTCTCCAACATCCCTCAGGACACAAGGGTTACACCAAAAATTTTACGAGATTTTGAAAACAGGATTTAATTCCATTCTGGTCATTCCAGAGGCCGCAATTATGGCCCGAACATCGCAAAAATGTACATGGAGAAGGGGATTGGGCCAAATACTAAGCATGCTTGTTTTGATAAAGATTGGTCAATACCTATATAAACCTCTATTGCAACAGAAGAAGCCCTCCTCACCTAAACGGACCCTCTCGGCCTCAATAGGGTTTCCCCATACCTATATTGACCTATATTGCTTCAGAATAAGCTTTCTTTACCGAAACGAACCTCTCGAACCATTATTAAGCTATTCTTGAATTATATGGACTTCTAGAGAGCTTGCCTATACGGACCTCAAAAGACTTCCACTTTATGGACCCTGACTTTGTGTGTAAAAAATTACAAAAGTTGTATTCTATGGGGTCTATGTCATTCAGGGACAAGTATATCCAAGATGAGTGGTTGACCTTTAAATTGATACCAATGATATGGTCGTATGTACTCGGATGTGGAAGTTACACTTAAATATTTACAGGTACTTACGTATTCATATATTATTCAGTAACCCATTACCACCATACAGGGCGGAAATATAGCGCTGATCGCTTTGAAATTTTCCATGAGGTTCCAGTTATGGTCAAGGACAACGCCTATAATTTTCGGTGTTGATCAGATAGTAATTTTTCGAATGAAGTGGACCGAAAACTTATTATTATTATTTTTTTTCGATCTATAGGCCACTATTATAAGTCGAACATCACAACACAACTCACGGTGAAGGGAATCTGGACAAGTAATTAGAAGGGCTTTACAGAAAATTAGTAATATTCGGAATATATGTCAGTGTAAGGAGGAGGTGCTGTTGACCTCTAATCGGGCAAGCGGGTACAAATATCACGAAATATTGCCAGGCTCGGAATAAACATCCGCAGACTGTTAGAGTTCCGTGCTAGTTGTGTAGGGTATCGTATGGTCGGCCCCGTCCGACTATACTGCTCCGCTCACTGTTTTTTTTTTTTATTGTGGATTTTTAAAATAATTTTTTAGAGACTTTTAGAAGGCGTGGATTTTTAAAGTAATTTTTAGAGACTTTTAGAAGGCGTGGATTTTTAAAGTAATTTTTTCTGAGATCTATTCCACTTCTCAAAAAAAATCCACAAATTTAAAACCGGTCTCATATTCCACAAACGGAGAACTGGATTTCTCTCTGCCTTGCTCTCATATTGAAAATGATAAATTCATTTTTAAAGAAAAAATATTTCAAAATTTAAAACATTTAAAACATATTTAACACCGCCATGTACTTAGGGCTAAACAAACACACACCATTTGTGTGTTAAGTACAAGGGGCACATTGCCCTCTTTTCTTCGTCTACTTCTCCGTCATCGCGCAAAAGGACATCCCCCAAAAACGAAATTTTTTTGCTGATTAATGTTCAGTCATTTTTCTTAGCCATTCTGCCATAACCGGTGTCTGAGATTCTTAATAATATTCATATATTTACAAATGTTAATGGAACAATAATTTAAAACATACACACGCACACACACACACACTCACATACATTGTTGCTACAGGACACGAAACATGTCTCGATGCCTGTCTCCGTCTCTATGCAAATTTTTGGTTGAATTTAATTTAATTATGAATTATTAGAGACTTGTTGTTGTTGGTTTTGTTGTTGTTGCTATTACATATTCGGAAAAATAATTTTGAAAAATTTATTCCGGTATTGCATGTCCTGGAACTACTTCTTTTTGCCTTCATATTTTCCAAAGACGAAGTAACAACTGGTGGTGTTGCTTTGGTGTGGACATGTGCACTTAAGAAGTGGAAACTATCCCAGATGTGTGCTACTTAAAGGGCCAAACACCCAGCAAGACAGACAAACAACGACTGGGCGAGAGGAAGATGGAGATAGCGGGGAGAGGGTTTTTTATTTGGCGTGACTTTTTCCGATGTGGCATGCCATGGAAAAATCATCTTTCCGAAAATATTTTCTTGCAACATATTTACGTGTAAGACAGCAGTGAAGCATGCAACTTGCAATGTCCTGCAATGGTAGGCATCTTTAATCGCCAGCTCGACCATATGGTCCCATCTTCAGTGCACACACACACGAAGTGTTGAAAGTGTTTAAAAATTCCATACCCAAACTTAGTTACGTGTTAAATGCTGTTACTGCTAGACCAAAACGAATAGAATTTTTTTTGGAAAAATAAATATTTATTGTCTTTATGGGCAAATAACCACTTGGAGAGAGAGAAGTGGATAGATAACAAAATAGAGGATGTGTGAAGTGTTTCGATAAATTATCTCCTTGAGACAGACACACGCACGCAACGCACAATCGAATTTATGAAAGTGAAAGCAATTGTGGAAATATTGTTGCTAAATTAATGGCAATTTACACACGTACTCTCACTCTAATTCAGAATTGATCTCTAACACATGCTATGTGTCGAAAGTGATAATGGAAATTCCAATATTTTTTTCATTAGAAAAATTATGAATCTCAAAAAAATGTGGAGCACAGAAAAAATTATTTTAAAAAGCCACGTCTTATGTAGATCTCTGGAAAAAATTATTTTAAAAATACACGTCTTATGTAGATATCTGGAAAAAAATATTTTAAAAATCCACGTCTTATGTAGATCTCTGGAAAAAATTATTTTAAAAATCCACGCCTCATCCAATGTGATGCTATTTAAGCTTCTCTTTTGTCCAAGCACTGCATTAAGGGCCTCAATGTGAGCAAGTGTATGCAGTGCACATGCATGCATGTTTACCACTCTCTCCCTCAGTAAGCATGCTTATGGCAATAACTGTTGTTTGTATTGTGCATAGTGTTGTTTGGGGCCTCTCTGTTTGGGGAGATGGTGATATTTAAATATCTCTTTTGTTCATGCATTGAGCATGCACTGAGGCAAACGTATGCTCTGTGCATTTTTACTACTCTCTCTCTCACACCCACTACTACTGGGTAAGACAATGTCGGTTGCTTGTATTGTGCATAGTGTTTGTGTTGGGGGGGTTCTTTGTAGGTGGAGATGATAACAGCCAGTGTGGTGATATTTCAGCATTTCTTTTGTCCAATCATGAATTGAGGCAAATCATTATCGTTTGCAAATGTATGTTTTTGCAAGCATGCTTGCCACTCTCTCTGTCTCTCTCCACCCACTATATATGGGTAAGGCAGTGCCTGTTGCTTGTATTGTGCCTTTTGTTTGTTTGGGGGATCTTTGTTGGTAACAGAATTACACTAATGGGGAAATTGACCAAAAGTAAACGGTTTTATGGAGAGTAAGCATCAATGGTGAGCAAAATTTCTCTTAAAAAATGTTTAAGGGAAAATAAAAACAAGAATTATTCTTCGGAATTTATTAAATTTAACATATTTAAAGCATAAATAATATCCCAGTAAGTTCAAAAAATGAATTTATTTAAAAAATTCAGAAATAATTTCATTAATGTTTATTTTTGTTTTAACATCAAAAAAAGTTAAGAGAACGCATCAACGCTGGTGTGCACGTGTGACCAACTATGGTAAGCATCAATCCATGGGAAAGAAATCTGTTTAGCTAAGAGAACATCCCTGAATGTTGCTTTCACATGGAAAATAGTAGGAATATCAGATCTCTAAAAAAATTATTTTAAAAATCCACGCCTTATGTAGATCTCTAAAAAATTATTTTAAAAATCCACGCCTAATGTAGATCTCTAAAAAAAATTATTTTAAAAATCCACGCCTTATGTAGATCTCTAAAAAAATTATTTTAAAAATCCACGCCTTATGTAGATCTCTAAAAAAATTATTTTAAAAATCCACGCCTTATGTAGATCTCTAAAAAAATTATTTTAAAAATCCACGCCTTATGTAGATCTCTAAAAAAATTATTTTAAAAATCCACGCCTTATGTAGATCTCTAAAAAAATTATTTTAAAAATCCACGCCTTATGTAGATCTCTAAAAAAAATATTTTAAATATCCACGTCTTATGTAGGAGTTAAAAAAATTATTTTAAAAAATCCACGCCTTATGTAGATCTCTAAAAAAATTATTTTAAAAATCCACGCCTTATGTAGATCTCTAAAAAAATTATTTTAAAAATCCACGCCTTATGTAGATCTCTAAAAAAATTATTTTAAAAATCCACGCCTTATGTAGATCTCTAAAAAAATTATTTTAAAAATCCACGCCTTATGTAGATCTCTAAAAAAATTATTTTAAAAATCCACGCCTTATGTAGATCTCTAAAAAAATTATTTTAAAAATCCACGCCTTATGTAGATCTCTAAAAAAATTATTTTAAAAATCCACGCCTTATGTAGATCTCTAAAAAAATTATTTTAAAAATCCACGCCTTATGTAGATCTCTAAAAAAATTATTTTAAAAATCCACGCCTTATGTAGATCTCTAAAAAAAATTATTTTAAAAATCCACGCCTTATGTAGATCTCTAAAAAAAATATTTTAAAAATCCACGCCTTATGTAGATCTCTAAAAAAATTATTTTAAAAATCCACGCCTTATGTAGATCTCTAAAAAAATTATTTTAAAAATCCACGCCTTATGTAGATCTCTAAAAAAATTATTTTAAAAATCCACGCCTTATGTAGATCTCTAAAAAAAATTATTTTAAAAATCCACGCCTTATGTAGATCTCTAAAAAAATTATTTTAAAAATCCACGCCTTATGTAGATCTCTAAAAAAATTATTTTAAAAATCCACGCCTTATGTAGATCTCTAAAAAAATTATTTTAAAAATCCACGCCTTATGTAGATCTCTAAAAAAATTATTTTAAAAATCCACGCCTTATGTAGATCTCTAAAAAAATTATTTTAAAAATCCACGCCTTATGTAGATCTCTAAAAAAATTATTTTAAAAATCCACGCCTTATGTAGATCTCTAAAAAAAATTATTTTAAAAATCCACGCCTTATGTAGATCTCTAAAAAAATTATTTTAAAAATCCACGCCTTATGTAGATCTCTAAAAAAATTATTTTAAAAATCCACGCCTTATGTAGATCTCTAAAAAAATTATTTTAAAAATCCACGCCTTATGTAGATCTCTAAAAAAATTATTTTAAAAATCCACGCCTTATGTAATTCTCTAAAAAAAATTATTTTAAAAATCCACGCCTTATGTAGATCTCTAAAAAAATTATTTTAAAAATCCACGCCTTATGTAGATCTCTAAAAAAATTATTTTAAAAATCCACGCCTTATGTAGATCTCTAAAAAAATTATTTTAAAAATCCACGCCTTATGTAGATCTCTAAAAAAATTATTTTAAAAATCCACGCCTTATGTAGATCTCTAAAAAAATTATTTTAAAAATCCACGCCTTATGTAGATCTCTAAAAAAATTATTTTAAAAATCCACGCCTTATGTAGATCTCAAAAAAAATTATTTTAAAAATCCACGCCTTATGTAGATCTCAAAAAAAAATTATTTTAAAAATCCACGCCTTATTTAGATCTCAAAAAAAATTATTTTAAAAATCCACGCCTTATGTAGATCTCAAAAAAAATTATTTTAAATATCAGCGCCTTATGTAGATCTCAAAAAAAAATATTTTAAAAATCCACGCCTTATGTAGATCTCTGGAAAAATATTTTTTAAAAATCCACGCCTTATGTAGATCTCTGGAAAAAATTATTTTAAAAATCCACGTCTTATGTAGATCTTAGATTTTTTTAATCCACGCCTTATGCAGATCACAGAAAATGTTATTTTAGAAATCTGCTCATTTAATATTCATCACAGCTATCTAAGATGCGATAATGTATTTAACTTTTAAAAAGTTAAAGCTTTGCTAAATTTCCAACATCCCTCAGGACACAAGGGTCACACCAAAAATTTCATGAGGTTTTATGAACTGGATTTAATCCCATAAAATCATCACACCTCCTTGTTGTTTTTCCTCCCGACTCACAGTGATACTGTAAATTGAAGGTGATAATTCCAGATGACCAAAAATGAAGATCAAATGAAGGACGAAAACATATTTTTGTTTACATAACATCCCTGAAAAACAAAACGACAAAGGGATAGCAGCAGTCTTATCTGGGAAGGGGACAAGGCATGGCTTAGGAATTCAAAAACCGAATGATAAGTTTGACCATGGCCACAAGACATGTGTAGCTGTGGCGAAGGAAATACTGAGAAGGGGGAAGGAGAAAAGGGTTGGGGTAGGGGTAGGGAAACCCAAACTCGAAAAAAAAACAAACAACTGTTACGCACAATATCCTTGCATGCAGGATATTTCCAAAATTTAATTGTAACAGCAACAACATTTGCATATTTGTTGTATTTTTTCGTTTTCTTCAGAAACATTTCATGTCCAGACATGTCCCGTTTTTGGTTGCCTTCGTCTTCTAATTTTAATTAGAATTTGTTTTTTGACAAACGCTCAATTTTTCAAAGGCTTAAAAGAGACAACACTTCCCCGCGGCCTGTCATTGCGTGTGTCCCGCCAAAAGATAAAGAATTTTTTTGCAACCCTTCTTTTGCTTCACAATATGTTTGTGTGTGTGTTGCTTAAATATCTACATGTCATATGTCCTTCGGTTGTCCCCAGGATTAAAGATTGTCATCTTTTTTTGTCCCGGTTTTGTCCAAACGCTCTACTGGTTTTGATTAAATTAGAGAAGGAAATGCTAACCGTAGACAGGATACCACATTTTAAATCAATCGACAATCTGTTTCTTGTGACATTGTCCCGTTACATGGAAATAAGTCCCAGGACGACAAAAAGGGATTTAAAATTAAATTAATTTGTAAAATTCTTTCTTAGCAACAATCCGGTTTTTATGGGGGGGAAATTTGAGGAATGCTTAAGACTTCTAATGGACAAAATTGTAATCACTAATAGTTGCTTTATTTATTGAATAGATTTTTTCGCACCTGGATCATTGATAGAAGAGAGAGCTCTCCCCCTCCTTTTGTAATTAGATATTTAATATTCGAATTGCAATTACATGCCTCCCCTCCTTCTATCTCTATTTTTCTATTTGAAAAAAATTAACTGTTATATGCTGAGCACCACTTGCTCATCACAATTATGCGGGTAAAGGTGTTCTTTTTATTTTCCGCTTCATGGGCATCCCCATCCATGATAAACTGTCATGTCATTCCGTGGCGGAAAATTCCGTGGTGGAAATGAAATGAGAAAAACAGTAGCTACTCTTTGAAGAACTTTGGAATAAAATGTGTGAAATATGAGGGCCATCAGCTGAATAAGACGTGATAGAAACCGTTTTTCTTGGTCATCAGCACGTGGGGTATACTTTTTTTTGCAACACCTGTAGAATTTTTGTAATTGCAAAAAAATATTACGGGTGACATTTAAGTTAATTTGAGGATTTTTATAAAAAATTTCCCTTGAAATTAAACAAAAGATGTTAGACTGAGTTACCAAAATTAATTTCATTGAGGAACAACTTATTATTCCTTCTATTCCCCATTTAAAAGCATCATTCAGTGTTTTCTCTTGGTTAAATTGGTCTCTTTTACCCCTGTTGATTGTTTATCTACTCTCCATAACTAATAACAGTTTAATTTAGAGCGCACTCTCTCTCTCCCCATTACTGTATTTCTGTTATCTTGTCTTCACCAACCAAAAGAGCCCCCCAATACAAACACTATTCACTGAGAGTGCGTTAAGCATGCTGCATGCAAAGAGCATACATTTGCCTCAATGCATGCTTGGACAAAAGTGATGCTTAAATATCAACACACTGTCTGTTATCATCTCCACCAACAAAGAGCCCCAACATAAACACTATGCACAATACAAGCAACCAACATTGCCTTACTCATATGTAGTGGGTGGGAGGGAGAGAGTGCCTTAAGCATGCATGCATGCACAGAGCATACATTTACCTATGTGTATGAGTGGATAAAAATATATAAATAACACCACAATGGCTGTTATGATCTCCCCAAATGGAGGCCCCCGAAGCATACTCAATGCACTATGTAAGTAACAAACACGGAGGGGCCTACATTCCGAAACGACACGAGATCTTCTCGGCCAACGTCTGTCACCTCAGCCCATTGTGTAAAAGCAATAGTGGTGCTACCACAACAACAACCATATTCATGAATAGTGGGTGGGTGGGAGAGAGTGGTAAACGGTACGAAATTAAATGCCATCACATTGACTGTTATCATCTCCAACAACAAAGAGCCCCCACTCAAACAACTGGCATTGTAATAATCACGATTACTGAGAGCGAGAGACAGGTAAGCATGCCTTGCATGCACAAATCATGAATTTGCCTCAATGCATTGTTTTCTAAAAGGCACAGAAAATGAAACTAAAACAAATTAAAAAAAATTTCAACCAAAAATGTCTCCAGACAAAAAGTTTAAAAAATGGTTTTTGGTTCAGAATCAGACAAAAAAATTCTAAATGAAACATTTTTTGTTCAAGGATTTATTTCTATGCTAAATTTCAGTTTCATTTATTCATCAATATATATTTTTTTAAATCATGCAAATCTGAGGTCTTCAAAAAATTTGCCTAAATGGAATTTAGATTTCTTCAAAGAAAAATAGTTCCTAAACAAAGGAACTTCTAGGCGACAAGAAATTAAATAAAATCTCCTTTTTCGCCAAAGATTTATTTCTATGCGAAATTTCAGTTTCCTTGCCATTCAGTAAAATATTTTTTTAATCATGCAAAACCAAGGCATGGAAAATGTACCTAAAATGAATTCAGAATTTTGCAACAAAGCAAAATCCAAAGACAATGGAACTTCTCGGCGACAAAAAAAATTAAATACCAAACTCCTTTCGAACCAAGGATTAAATTCTATGCTAAATTTCATTCATGGTTCTCACCATTCAGTAAAATAGTTATTTTTCAATCATGCAAAACCAAGGCATTGACAAAATTTGCATAAACCTATAACGAAATTTGGCCAAGGAAAATAATCCTCATACCAAAACGGATCATCAAAGGCGTAAAGATCTGACAAAAAAAATCTAAACAAAAACTCCCCCATGGTTCAAAGATTAAAAACAAAAATCCTTTGATTTTTTTTTTTTGCCCAAACTTGTTACATATCAATTCCTGGGTATTCCAAATTCTCATTCATTGCATTCACAATGCATAATGAATATATGCTGGAATAACCCAAACTAAGTAGATTTGAAGAAAAAAATATGTCGCAATTCTTAATACTGCTAATAGGCTTACTTTTGTGTAATCCTAACAATTCCTTAATAAAGAAACAAATATCGATTTCCCAACCAGCTGTGCCTCCTTAGATTTACATTTGAAGGTGTTAAATAGGAGAAATAGTTTAAAATTTAATCACTACCAAAAAATCGGGTTTAGTTTGCGCCGACCAACCTACGTAGTAGCTTAAAGAAATCCTGTTTTTCTTTCCTCCTCCTACTCCTTCACTTTCACTATTTTTAGTCAAAGGTTGACAGTACCACCAAGGTAGCAGACACGTGATCTCTTTAGTGACAGGTAGGTGGAAAAAAATATTAACACATAATTTAAAATTAATTGCAATTTAATGGCGGAACTATTAGGGAATATTTTTTATACTAACACCAATTTTTATTTTATTTTATTATTTATTTATTATTTTTTTTTATACGAAAATTGTCGCTAATGATATTTTTCTCTTTAATAGATAACAATAACAAATATATAACGAATTATCATTGATGATATTTTTTCTATTTGACAATTTATCGCCAGAGTAATCACTCGTGATATTTCCTATTTTCATATCGGAAAATTATCACAATGGATTTTTTTCTTTGCTAAATTTTAAATTTTACCTACAATTGCTTTTGTGCCCTTTTCACAGCCAGTATGGTGATATTTAAGCTTCTCTTTTTGGTAAACAATGTCATTGAGGCAAATGTATGATCTTTGCAAGCATGCATGCTTATCACACACACTCTCTCTCTCTCTCTCTCTCTCTCAAACACACCCACTACTCATGGATATGGCAGTGATTGTTGCCGGCAATGGCAAAGGATAAATTTGGACAATTTCATTGTGGATAGAAAAAAATTAGTTACAAATATTATTTATTTAATAAACTTCGAATTTTATTCATACTGTGCCTGATAATATACCCAACAATTGGTTTTGTACTCTATTCATAGCCACTCTGGTGATATTTAAGCTTCTCTTTTGGTAAATAATGCCATTGAGGCAAATTCATGCTCTTTGCATGCCAGCTTAACTCTCTCTCCGTCATAAAGCATGCTTTTGGCAATGTCTGTTGGTTGCATTGTGCATAGTGTTTGTATTGGGGGGCTCTTTGTTGTTGGAGATGATAACAGTCAGTGTGTCAATATTTAAGCATCTCTTTTGTCCAAGCATGCATTGAGACAAATGTGTGCTCTTTACATGCATGCATGCTTACCATTCTCTCTCCCACCCACCCACTACTTATGGGTATCGCAATGTCTATTGCTTGTGTTGTGCACAGAGTTTGCATTTGGGGGGCTCTTTGTAGGTAGAGAAGATAACAGCCAGTGTGGTGATATTTGAGCATCTATTTTGCTCAAGCATGCATTGAGGTGGAAACGATTGGTTATGGTAATGTTTTGTTTCCGTGTATTGTGCATTGTGTTTGTTTGGGGGCTCAAGATAATTCAAATGTAAGTAATGGGGGGAGAGAGAGAGCGAGCTCACCAAAGCAAATTGTTATTTATTAAAGAGAGTAGATAAACAATCATCTGAAAAAAGTATGCACGTTTAAGCAAGAGAATAACACTGAATGCTGCTTTTAAATAGGGAAATTGTGGGGATATTAGGTTGATCTTTAAGGAAATTAATTTTAGTAAAGCAATTTAATTCTTTGCGTTTTTAAATAGCAAATATTAGGAATATTAGGTTTCATTTAATAAAATGGATTTTAGTAACGCAATTTATTTATTTTTGTTTAATTTTAAGGGTCATCTTGAAGAAAATTTTCTTCTTTTGTCAAAATTTCAAGGTTTCTAAATGTCTCGCTAGGGTCTAGGCATAAAATTTTAAAACAATGAAATCAAAATGTCAAGCCACAGAAGATAACAGAGGGCATCCTTTGTAAATGGTGTCACATTTTCTCCGATAACAAAAGAAAAGTTTTTGTCCTTGACATTGATCAGGGATCGTCGTTGTAATACGTGTTTCATTAAAAATGTTCTGGTAGCAATGCAAAATCTTTTGTTCTCCAACTTCGCTGGTCGCCAAACGAAAAAAAAAACATTTCAATTACCAGCGTAACTAATATTTATGACCTCGCAGAGAATTTTATCCGCGCAACAGAAGAAGAAGACCAAGGCTGGGTAATAATTTTTGAATATCATTTACATACATTTCTTTGGTTGAGGTATTCCAATGTCTTTTGTAATAGAGAATAGTTTGGTCAAGCAATAGACAATGAATGGTCATTCATTCTGGAAGGATATGATAGCTCAAATTGTTTATTATTTATGTTACAGGACATACAAAAGAAAAAAAACATAATTGATAAGGGTCACTTCGGACAGACAGCCGTTTGTATATCCTTTAGTGTGTGTGAACTTAAATCTATTTCAAATTGATGTACGATAATACGAAGGGTATTATCCTTTATATGAACATAAATTACACGAAGATTATTAAGGATGTAATTGTCGAAGACAAAGATGATACATGTTATAAATGAAAAATTTTTAATATTTTTCTGGTAATTCGTGACATTTTCCTTCACTGGTGATATTTTTTATATCAAACACATATTAAAAAAAAATATAACCGGAAATACTTTTTCCAAAAAATATTCAATGTTTCAATTTTAATTAAACCTAGCCCTACAGAATTACCAAAAAAATCCCAAGGTTTTACAAGGTATTTGTGGCCACATTTTATGACGCTACTAAAATTTAAAAAATGACTCTAAATAAAGGACAAACAAGTCGTAAAAAGTGAATAATTAAAAAAATAATAATAAAAATAAATTTCCACCCCTTTTATTTGTTATCCAAATTTTTCCTCGATGAGACAATTCAGTTCACCTGTAAATATTCTCTCATTTTCCGATTAATGTGCTGAATATAATTTTTTTATAACTGGGAAAATTTAATATATTAGTTTAATTACAAAATTATCATAATTTTGAAATTTTCTCATATTATGACATTTTTTTCCAAATAAAAATACATAAACAGTCCATTAAAAATAAAAACCAATAATTTGGCAGCCTATAAAACAAATCCTTGAACATAAAATTTTCTTCATCCTCCTCAAAAAAAAAATAAATAAGTAAAACATCCTTGATGATCTTCGTGTAACTTATGCTCATATAAAGGATAATATCCATGGGATTATCGTACATCAATTTGAAATAGATTTAAGTTCACACACACTAAAGGACGTCTGTCCGACCGAAGTGACCCTTACTAACAGCGCTTGTTTTGTGTATCCTGTAACATAAATAATAAATAATTTGAGCTATCATATCCTTCCAAAATGAATGAATGGCCATTCATTGGCTACTGCATGGTCAAACTACTCTCTATTACAAAAGATAATTGAATACCTTTGCCAAAAGAAAATGTAAATGATATTCAAAATAAATTACCCAGTCTTGGCCTTCTTCTTCTGTTCCGCGCATTAAAATTCTCTGCGAGGTCATAAATATTAGTTACGCTGGTAATTGAATTGTTTTCTTTTGCTGACCATCAAAGTTGAGAACAAAAGATTTTACGTTGCTACTACAACATCTTTAATGAAAAACGCGTATTACAATTACAATGGTCAAGGACAAAAACTTTTCTTTTGTTAAAGGACAAAATGTGACAACATTTGCCCACGATATCCCCTTGTTAACTTCTGTGGCTTGACATTTTCGCTGTCATTGTTTTTAAATTTTATGCCCAGGTGGTCATTAGGAAAGCTTGATATTCTAACAAAAGAAGACAATTTCTAGCAAGGAGACCTTTCAAATTAAACAATAGATATTAAAATTGCGTTACTAAAATGCATTTCATTAAACATCTATTCTAAAATTCCTAATATTTGCAATTTAAAAGCAAAAACAATTAAAATGCGTTACTAAAATCCTGTTCAATATACCTACTATTCAACAACCTAATATTCCCATCTATTCCCCATTTAAGGCAACATTCAGTTTTATTTGTCATTTAAAATCAAAAACAATTAAATTGAGTGACTAAACTGCATTTCATTGAAGATCAACCTAATATTTCCACCATTTCCCCATTTAAAAGCATTTTTCAGTGTTAATCTTTTGCTTAAACGGGTCTCTTTTCCCCAGTTAATTATTCATTTACTCTCCATAATAAATAACAGTTTGCTTCGGCGAGCATGCACGCTCTCTCCCCATTACTTACATTTCGGTTATCTTGTATTCACCAACCAACCAAAGAGCCCCCAAACAAACACAATGTACAATACAAGCAACCAACATTACCATAACCACTCGTTTCTACGACAGAGGCATCTACGATCCCAAAAGACCCGAGTCTTACTCGGCCAACGTCTGTCACCGCAGCCCATTGTGTAAAAGCAACAAGAAGAATCGTAACCAGTAAGTAGTGGTGGGTGGTTGTTAGAGAGACTGGTAGGCATGCATTTATACAAAGAGCATACATTTGACTCAATGCATGCTTGGACAAAAAAGATGCTTAAATATCCACACACTGACTGTTATCATGTCTCCACCAACATTGAACCCCCAATGCAAACTCTATGGGATAGAGTCTATGCACAACACAAGCAACCAAGCATTGTCGTACCCATAACTAGTGGGTGGGTGGGGGAGAGTGGTGAGCATGCATACCAAGAACATACATTTGCCTCAATGCATGCTTGTGCAAAAGAGATGCTTAAATTATTTAAGTTAAATATCACCACACTGACTGTTATCATCTCCAACAACAAAGAGCCCCCCAATACAAACACTATGCACAATACAAGCAACAGACATTGCCAAAAGCATGCTTAATGAGGCAGTGAGTGTTAAGCAGGCATGCATGCATGCAAAGAGCATGAATTTGCTTCAATGACGTTGTTTACCAAAAGAGAAGCTTAAATATTACCACAGTGGCTATGAGTAAGAGTACAAAAACACTTGTAGGGGATATTATCAGCGCAGTATGTATAAAATTCGAAGTTTATTAAATAAATAATATTCTTTATTACAATTTTATCATTTTCCATTGTCGGCGCAAATCATTGCCACACCCATGAGTAGTGGGTGTAAGAGAGAGAGAGAGAGATAGAGTGTTAAGCAGTGCATTCAAATAGCATAGATTTGCCTCAATGACCGTGTTTGCCAGAAGAGAAGCTTAAATATCACCACAGTGACTACAGAAAGAGTACAAAAAACATTCACCAACATTTTTTTGTAAAACATGCAAATCTGAGGTGTTGAAAATGTGCCTAAATGGAATATAGAATCTTATAAAGAACAAAAATCCTCGAACAAATGAAATTTCTAAGGTGTTCAGATCTGCAAAAAAATTAAATAAAAACTCTTTTTTGGTCAGGGATTAAATTCTATGCTAAATTTGAGTTTCATTCATTATTCTTGCCATTCAGAAAATATTTTTTCAATCATGCAAAACCAAGGCATGCTAAATTTAACTATAAAGCAATTTCGAATTTTGCAAAAATCTCTAGACAAAGGACTTCTGGGCGACAAAAAAATTAAATACCAAACTCCTTTATGAGTCAAGGATTAAATTCTATGCTAAATTTGAGTTTCATTCATCGTCCTTACCATTCAGTAAAATATTTTTTTTCAATCATGCAAAACTAAAGCATTGAAAATTTGCCTTAAATAAATTCCGAATTTTGTAAAGAAGCAAAAATCCCTAGACAAAAGAATTTCTAGGCGACAAAAAATTAAATACCAATCTCCTTTCTGGCCAAGGATTAAATTCTATGCTAAATTTCAATTTCATTCATGATCTTTACCATTCACTAAAATATTTTTTTGAAGCATACAAAACCAAGGCATTGAAAAAATTTGAAAAAATTTGCGAATTTTGGCAAAGGAAAATAATCCTCCTACCAAAGGAACTTCAAAGGCGTAAAGATGTGACAAAAAATAATCTAAACAAAAACCCCTTTGTGGTCCAAGGATTAAAAATTCAGAAAAATATCCTTTAATTTTTTTCTCTAACCTTGTTACAGATCATTTCCTGGGTATTCCAAATTCTCACTCATTACTATACTCATTCCCTAATGCAAGAATATTGGAATAACCCAGAAAAAGTAGATTTGTAGAAGAAAAATGTCGCAATTCTTAATACGGCTAATAGGCTTACTTTTGTAAGACCCTAACAATTCGATAATAAAGAAAACATTTAAACATTTTCCGAACCAGCTGTGCCTCCTCTCCTTAGATTTACATTTGAAGGTGTTAAATAGTAGGAATAGTTTAAAATTTAATCACTGACAAAAAATCGGTTTTACTTTCATGTAGAACCTACCTAGTGGCTTAAAGAAATCCTGTGCTTACCTCATTCTACACCTCCTCCTACTTCGCACTTCGTTAGTTTTTAGTCTGCCTTTTCTTGTTAGGTTGTCAGTAGCACCAAGGTAGCCGGCACGTGAGCTCTTTCGATGCAGGTAGGATGACGAAAAATAAATTTAACATAATTTAAAATAAATGGATATTTAATAACTGGAATATTTTTCTTTAAAAGGAAATCTTGGTGAAGTTCTCTACGAAAAAAATATATTTTTTAATTACATGTTTTAAAATCTTAAAAAAATTGACTTCCTAAAAATGTTGGTACTTAAAAATTAATAAAAAAATTATATATATTTTTTTAATTGATAGCTATTATTATGTCCAGAGCAATATTACTAAGGACATTGTGCGGAACATTTTTGTGGAATATCTTAATCCTCTAAAACCACATTTTGATGTACTTTTGGGTGCCTTAACTGAAAAAATGATTTAAATCAATAAAACCGAAGTAAGTTCTATATGAGACCCAAATCACTCACAAAATCGAATTTAAGGGGGCTAATCATAAAGGATGAAATATTCTACATCAAATTCCATTATGGGTCTCCAAACACAAGAAATCGATAGATAAATATTTGACGCATGATGTATAACCCTCAAAGTAATAGTTTTTATTTTCTTCCTTTTTTCGATTTTATTACCATATGACCCGTAAAACGTCATTTTAGGGGGAAAATGATAAAAGAAAAAATATTCTACATCGAACTTCATTAAGGGTCTCCAAACACAGGAATTCGGAAAATATATAGTATATGCCCGAAATATGGTTTTCATGTTGAGTATAAGCAAATAATGCTTTTAATTTTGTATTTTTCCCATTTAAGGTCCAAATCATCGACAAAACATAATTCTACAGGAAAAATTTTATAGAGTGAAATATTCTGCATCAAATTCCACTAAAGGTCTCCAAACACCAGAAATCGATAGATAAATAGTTGACCATGATATGCAACCCTCAAATTCGTTGTACCAAAATAATGGTTTTTATGTCCTTCCTTTTTTCGATATGATAACCATATGTCCTGCAAAACGTCATTTTATGGGGACAATGTTAAAGGAAAAATATTCTACATCAAATTTCATTAAGGGTCCCCCAGCATAAGAAATCGCTAGATATGTATTAAGTCCATTGAATAGGGTCTTCAAGTTGGGTGTATAAAAATAATGCTTTCAATTTCGTATTTTTTTCGATTTAAGGCCTAAATCGGCCACAAAACTTAGTTTTCGAGGGAAAATGTTGAAGAGAAAAATGTTCTGCATCAAATTTCAATAGGGGTCTTCAAAGGCAGGACTTCGTGGATATATTTTATATGTATAAACTAGGTCCTTTCTCACCAAAATTTCCGTTTGAAAAAAAATCACGTTTAAACATCTAATGGCGCTTCAAGAAATTCGCGCCCATTTTTCAATTGGAGTCCTAAGATTGCCATTGTTCTCCCCACTCAAGCATAAATACTTTTTTCTAGGTTTCCTTTGTTATCCTTAACCACAAAATTCTAACAAAAAATCACAGCCGCAAAACAATAGAAAGTATTTTTCTTCCTTTGGAAAATCTGTTACGCTTTCTTAACAATTTATTATTAATTAATTAAAAAACGGGAGGATAGAAATAAAGGATGTGATAATAGGGAAGTGGAAAATAAAAAAAAATAAAAATTAGCAATGGATGAAGGTAAAAAAATCATATCAGTAACCAACAAAAATGCCAACAACTAACTGTGACTAACCACCAAGAAAAAGACTTCCCCCACCTCCTTTGATATCCCTTTTGGCAAATAGCAAGACAAAAGAACCCACAATCCTCTCTACCTCATTTGTGGTGATGTTGATAATAGTGGCCGATGTCCGAAAAATTGCAACACCCCTTTGCCCATATTTTCCTTTTGTGGCATTTTTATGATATCAACAATTTTGTTGTTGCTGCAGTTTTTTGCAAGATCCTTTTGGCATTATGTTTACGATATCAAATATTTTGGTTTTGTGGTCTTCATTTTTTTGCAAGAACCTTTTTTTGGCATTAATTTTCCTTTTGATCTAATTTTCTGAGATTTCCTTTTTTATTTGATTGGGATTTATGAGGTTCCTGCTTTGATAGCACCCGTTGTTAATATTTTCCCAAGCAATTTGCTTTGCCAGCAGGATACTTCGCCAAGGATAGCTTATCAAAGGCTAAGTATCAAAAAAAGGACCAAGAAAATAAAAATCAAATCAAAGGATTCTTAATTAAACGTAATAAATTTTGTATGGTTTTAATTTACTCTGTGTAAAGGACTTAGATCTGAACTATTTTTTGTTATTTGATTTTTGTGTGCTACTGTCACTAGATAATGATTTTAGGTAGGAAGAAGTCGAATGAGAACCCTGAATACTTACATACAGCCCATTTTGTTGAAACACCTTTCCAAAGATCCCACAATACTGAATTATGGAAGGTACCAAAATATGGTAGCTAGCCCAGAAAATAAATCAATATGGATGATTTTTGGTAGGAGGATTTGCTACCCAAATTACCTTAATTTTACTGGAAAAAATACGTTACATCTCTCGAAAAAATTAACGAGGTACCCTTATATGGTAGCTATCCCTTAATATGGTACAATATTGATTATTTTTAGTAGGTCGATTTTCTACCCAATGAGAAGCCAAAATATAAAATTAGAGCTAATTTGGCTGAAACGTGATACAGCTTCCCATAAAATATAAATTTGTAAGTTTCCGTAGCTACCCCTTGAAAATGGACCAATATGTATACCTCTTTGGTAGGGATATTTTCTACCCAATAAGAACCTAAAATACAAAATTACTGCTATTTTGCTTGCAAATAGTGTTCGATCTCTTAACAAAAAACTGAAATTTGCGAGATACCCTTATTGATTATTTTTAGTTTTTTGAGAACCCAAAATATGAAATTATGAAAAAACGTGTCCAAGCTCTCCAAAATACGAAAATCTCGGAGGTACCTTTATATGGTAGCTACCCCTGAAAATGAGATAATATAAATAGTTCTTGTAGGAAAATTTGCCACCCAAAGAGAAATCAAAAACTAATTTACCGCCGATGTGGTTGGAAAAAAATGCTCGATCTCACAAAAAATTTTAAAATTTGGGAAGTAACCTTATATGGTAGCTATCCCTGAAATTGAACTAATGTTGATCATTTCTTGTAGGAAGACTTTGGAATACTAAATTCAGCTAATTTTCTTCAGAAAAAGGTCGATCTCACAAGATACCCTTATATGGTAGCTACTCCTGACAATAGATCAATATTTATAATATTAGGTTGTAGAAAATTACAACCAATTGGGTTGTCCAAAATCTGCATAATACCAAATATTTGGTAATATGGGTTGCTATACCTTAACATGGATTGATATCTCCCAATTCCAATACCAAGCATCCTAGGCGTACTAGCAATATATGTGGAAAAGCTCTATCTTAAATATGGCGAGCTCTAACTTGATTTCAAGAGATGGATTTTATTTTGATGAAGAATATATACGTTATGGGACCTCCGGAGGCTATGAAACTTATGAAATATTTCGGAATCATAAAAAGAGGTTTAATGGTTTTTCGATTTTTTATTTTTAAGATTTTAAATGGGATGGTAAATGAATACCAATGCTTGTTAAGTTTTGTAACTTTGCATATATATATTTGAAGATTTTAAAAGGAATAAAAATAATTCACAAAAAAAATTGTTGTTGTT
Source organism: Musca vetustissima (assembly GCF_032173495.1). Lineage (NCBI taxonomy): Eukaryota > Metazoa > Arthropoda > Insecta > Diptera > Muscidae > Musca > Musca vetustissima. The sequence goes on from NW_026872468.1 coordinate 116,202, forward strand.
TTTGGTGAATAAAAAAGTCCTTATTTTGATGGCGGGCATGATAACTCCTCACAGGAACATCGGAATCCGAAAATTCCAATGGTGTTAGAAAGGGTAAATGTCTGTCTCTCGTATGAACTAGAATTATTGACTTCGCACAACAATTAACAAAATGGCGGAACTTTGATTTTTTTTTTTTTTTTTGGAAAATGGCCTATTTTTGACCACAAAGGTAAAAAATAAGGAAGATCTTCACCGATTGGCTTTATCCTAGTTCATACGATAGCAGTACACTCACAGAATAAAATTAAACTATTTGAAACCGAGAATGGGGTGTCCCCTTAAGCTGTTTTAAATGTTTTGAAGCAACTTTTAGATCCTTATGCGGTTGTTTTAAAAAAAATATTGAAAGGACTTTTTGATCCTAAAATATAAATTTTTAATAATTATTTTTGATGCAATTTTTTTATTTGAAAATGTTGTTGAAATTCTGAAGGCTTATGCATGTTTACATTGTTCGTATAATAATTCCTGCCTCATTGCCCAGCTCAAACCCCCCGCAAAATTTCACATTATTAATAATTCCCCTTTTTGTCCAACATTAGTTACAATTGAAGCTTTAAATGTCCTGTTTCCTTTTTTCTGTTTGTCACAATTAACTTGGCCCATCAAAAGGACATTTTTTGGAAGGAGAAGAAAACCAACAATCATTAATCATGGCAAATAGTATCGGACAAATAAATGCCTTTCGTCATGTACTTGGCAAGAAAAAAACTAAATGGATTTCATTTAGCAATGGTAAAAAAATGTAATTACAGGACATTATCAAAAATTATAAAAATTGAAATTGAAAAAAAAACGATGGACATCTAGGACTTTAAAATGTGTGTCTGAATGTATGTTGAAAATCAATTAACCCAACCATGAACGGGCATTGACTCGCCTTAAATGGCATTTCAACATTAAACAAACCTCCCCCCTTGTGTCCACAACAAAACAACAAAACAAAAGGACATACTTGATAATGTCTAGAAGGCCAATGATGACAATTTATCAAAAAATACTGCTCATACGGTATTTTTTTATACCCTTCACCACACTGTGGTACAGGGTATTATGTCTTTGTGCATATGTTTGTAACAGGCAAAAATAATCGAGATAGACCCATGGTTCCTTTTGAGAATATGCATAGAATCACTTTCTGAGTCGATTTACGCATGTCCGTCTGTCCGTCCGTCCGTCCGTCCGTCCGTCCGTCCGTCTGTCCATGTTAAATTGTAAACAAAGTACAGGTCGCATTTATGATCCGAATTGGATGAAATTTGGCATAGGTCACTTATTTGGCCCAAGGACGAACCCTATTGAAATTGGGAAAAATCGGTTCAGATTTAGATATAGCTCCCATATATATATTTAACCGATTTAATGTAAACAGTCCCTATATAACTTTCGATTTGCACGAAATTTAGTACAGCCTAATCATTTAGGTCTAGAATGATGTCTGCCAAGTTTCGTGAAAATCGGTCCAGATTTAGATATAGCTCCCATATATAGTTTCGTCCGATTTCATGTAAATGGTGCCCCAAAGTCCCTATATATCTTTTGATTTGCACGAAATTTGGCATAACGTACTGAATTAAGCCTAGAGTGATGTCTGCCAAGTTTCGTGAAAATCGGTCCAGATTTAGATATAGCTCCCATATATAGTTTCGTCCGATTTCATGTAAATGGTGCCCCAAAGTCTCTATATATCTTTCGATTTGCACGAAATTTGGCATAACGTACTGAATTGAGTCTAGAATGGTGTCTGCCCAGTTTCAAGAAAATCGGTCCAGATTTAGATATAGCTCCCATATATAGTTTCGTCCGATTTCATGTAAATGGTGCCCCAAAGTCCCTATATATCCTTCGATTTGCACGAAATTTGGCATAACGTACTTAATTGGGCCTAGAATGATGTCTGCCAAGTTTCATGAAAATCGGTCCCGATTTAGATATAGCTCACATATATAGTTTCGTCCGATTTAATGTAAATGGGGCCCCAAAGTCCCTATATATCTTTCGATTAGCACGAAATTTGGTACAGCCTAATCATTTAGGTCTAGAATGATGTCTGCCAAGCTCCGTGAAAATCGGTCAAGATTTAGATATAGCTACCATATATAGTTTCGTCCGATTTCATGTAAATTGTGACCAAAATCCATATATATCTTTCGATTTGCACGAAATTTGGCATAACGTACTGAATTGAGCCTAGAGTTATGTCTGCCAAGTTTCGTGAAAATCAGTCCAGATTTAGATATAGCTCCCATATATAGTTTCGTCCGATTTCATGTAAATTGTGCACCAACATCCATATATATCTTTCGATTTGCCCGAAATTTTGCACAACGTACTGAATTGAGCCTAGAGTGATGTCTGCCAAGTTTCGATAAAATCGGTCCATATTTCTATATAGCTCCCACATATAGTTTCGTCCGATTTCATGTAAATGGTTCACCAAAGTCGCTATATATCTTTCGATTTGCACGAAATTTGGCATAACGTACTGAATTGAGCCTAGAGTTCTGTCTGCCTTGTTTCGTGAAAATCGGTCCAGATTTAGATATAGCTCCATTTTATTATAGATTGATTTTATGTAATTGACGCACCAAGGAACCAATAGGAACAAAACGTTCTAAAGTTAGTATAACCTAACCTGTGACAAGTTTGTTTGAAATCGCTTAATATGTGGATATAGCTTACATATATTTTTTCGCCCGATATCAAGCAAATTGGGCATCATACTCCTCATGTTAGTCAGATTGACATCAAATTTTGCACAACGTACAAAATTGAGCATAGAATTACGTAGTTGCGTTTTCTAGAAGTACAGACATAGTCAACCGGATGACCTATTTATATTTGTTTGAAGTCGATTTACACACTTTATGGACAAATCTAGGTAGATTCACATTTAGATAAATATCACATATTTTATTTCATCCAATTTCATGTTAATAGTCCTGTTTAATGTACCCATAGTGGTGAAGGGTATCCTAGAGTCGGCCCCGTCCGACTTTACTACTTTCCTTACTGGTTTTTAACATCATTTATTTTAAAATGCAAAGGAAAAAAATAATTTTCCAAAAAAATGAAAAATTATTTTTCAAATCGTTGATGTGACGAATTCTAATTTTTGGAGTTACAACTTGTCATTTCCGTTTTGTCCTTATTCCTTGTTTTTTGCAAAACTAGAAAAACCCATTAGCCACCAGTTTTTAAAGCGTGCTACCACTCTTTTCTCTCGTTTTGATATCAGTTAATTAAAATCAGCCGGTGGGTGGTTACCTACCAAAACCTCAAAAAAACAGACAAACAGTCAAACAGAAAAGTAATAAAACCTAAATTTACATACAACTATAAGTACTTCGATCTAGGCAGGACATTTGGCCGGAAAACCACAACGACCCACCACATGGCATATGTGTTGGCATTTTTGTGGACTTTATAAATGTCACTGCGGGTCCTTCTGCGTATGCTAATATCCTACGCCGTTGATGGCGGAAATGTTGGTGGTGGTCCTGATAAAAATGAGATCTTGGCTCAGCAATGACAAGTTCATGAAATTTGCCACTGTTTTTTCAGAGGTCATGGGGAGTTTTGAATGGTGGTGGTCGTTGTGGTGGTGGTGTTGATGGTGACCACGTGTTTGAACTTTGGCCATTGGTTATGCTTTACTGATAGCATCTTTATGACTCTTTAATGATAGAGTTAATGTTAAAAAACGTACATTACTTGTTTTTCAACATTAATTTTTTTCAACTGAAAAAAAAAATTGAAACATGTGGTCTCAAACAAAAAAAAAGTTATAAAAATGTTAATGAAAAATTGTAATTTTAGATAAATGTGGAAAAATTTCAAAATTTATTGGTAACTATTCAGTCAGTATGATAAGGAAAATAGGTAGCTACAAACCCATGGTTCCTTTTGAGAATGTTATGCATATTCTCAAAAGGAAGGAATCACTTTCTGAGTCGATTTATGCATGTCCGTCCGTCTGTTCATGTTAAATTGCAAACAAAGTACAGGTCGCATTTATCATTCGATTTGGATGAAATTTGGCATAGGTCACTTATTTGGCCCAAGGACGAACCATATTGAAATTGGGGCAAATCGGTTCAGATTTAGATATAGCTCCCATACATAGTTTCGTTCGATTTAAGGTAAATGGTGCACCAAAGTCCCCATATATCATTCGATTTGCACGAAATTTGGCATAGCGTACTGAGTTAAGTCTAGAATGATGTGTGCTAAGTTTCGTGAAAATCGGTTCAGATTTCGATATAGCTCCCATATATATTTTCGTCCGAGTTTATATAAATGGTGCACCAAAGTCTGTGTATATCATTCGATTTGCAGGAAATTTGGCACAGCGTACTGAATTAGGTCTAGAACGATGTGTGTTAAATTTCGTAGAAATTGGTTCAGATTTAGATATAGCTCCCATATATATTTTCGTCCGAGTTTATATAAATGGTGCACCAAAGTCTGTGTATATCATTCGATTTGCATGAAATTTGGCATAACGTACTAAATTAAGTCTAGAATGATGTGTGCTCAGTTTCGTGAAAATCGGTTCAAATTTCGATATACGTCCCATATATAATTTCATCCGATTTTATGTAAATGGTACGCCAAAGTCCCTATATATCTTTCGAATTGCACGAAATTTGGCATAGCGTACTGAATTGAGTCTAGAATGAAGTGTGCTAAGTTTCATGAAAATCGATTCAGATTTAGATATAGCTCCCATATATAATTTCGTCCGATTTAAGGTAAATGGTGCACCAAAGTCCCTATATATCTTTCGATTTGCACGAAATTTGGCATAGGATACTGAATTCAGTCTAGAATGGTGTGTGCTAAGTTTCGTGGAAATCGGTTCAGATTTATATATTGCTCCTATATATATTTTCGTCCGATTTAAGGTAAATGGTGCACCAAAGTTCTTATATATCTTTTGTTTAATTTCATGCCAATGCTCCTTCGAAAAGGAAACGTCTGTTAGGATTACATACATATACCCAAAGTGGTGAATGGTAACATATAGTCGGTCCAGTCCGACTTTACTACTTTCCTTACTGGTTTTTATTTAAATTAACGCCAAGGATAAATAAAATCTTTCAAAAATAAACATTTAACGATCCTTTTATTCACTATATTTTTTTTTTTTTTTTGAGAAATTCACGTTAAGGGATATATTAGGCCTTTAAGATTTTTTTTATTAAAAATGATGCATTTGTCCTTCATCATCATCAAAGCTGTTAGTCCTTAACACAATTATAAAACAAAAAAATTAGATAGTCCTCCAAAAAATTATTGAGAAATCTACTTTTATGGATATGGATGGATATTACCGCTTGAGACTAAATTACCCCAAACCATACAATTTTTTATTACGTTTAATTAAGAATCCTTTTGTTTTATATAAGAATCTTTCTTTATGTTAAGCCTTTGATAAGCCATCCTTGGCAAATATCCTGCTGGCAAGGCGAATTGCTTGGGAAAATATTAACAACGGTTATTTTGCAATACAAGGACCTCATAAATCCCATTGCAACAAAAAGAAAAAAATCTCAGAAAATTAGATCAAAAGGATAATCAACGCCAAGAAAGATCTTGCAAAAAAGATTACAACAACAACAATTTGATATAATAAAAAACTACAATAGAAAATATTTTATGAAGGGGATATCCAATGCTAAAAGAATCTCGCATCTTACTCGGCCAACGTCTGTCACCTCAGCCCATTGTGTAAAAGCAATAGGGCTGCTACAACAACAACAACAACATTGTTGATATCATAAAAAACCAAATAAGAAATTATGAAAACTATGGGCAACGGAGGGTTGCAATTTTAGTTCATTAATTCGGACATCGGCCACTATCTTCAACATCACCAAACAGGAGGTAGAGAGGGTTGTGGGTTCTTTTGTTTTGGTATTTGCAAAAAAAGAATACTAGGGGAGGTGGGGGAACTCTTTTTCTTGGTGGTTAGTCACAGTTAGTTGTTGGCATGTTGTTGGTTACAGATTTTTTTGCCTCCATAATTTTTTTATTTTCCACTTCCTTATTATCACATCCTTTCCTTACTCCCATTTTTTAATTAATTAATAATAATTGTTTTAAGAAAGCGTAACAGATTTTCCAAAATGGGGAAAAACTTCAGATGTTCTTTTGTTTATCAGCTGTGATTTTCTTTTGATTGGATTTAATACACACACCCTTTTTTCCATTGCCGGTTTCTTGTGGTTAGGAGGACAAAAGAAAAGACAGGAACAAAAGCTGCCAAAGGACTTAAATGAAAACCAGTAAGGAAAGTAGTAAAGTCGGACGGGGCCGACTCTAGGATACCCTTCACCACTATGGGTACATTAAACAGGACTATTAACATGAAATTGGATGAAATAAAATATGTGATATTTATCTAAATGTGAATCTACCTAGATTTGTCCATAAAGTGTGTAAATCGACTTCAAACAAATATAAATAGGTCATCCGGTTGACTATGTCTGTACTTCTAGAAAACGCAACTACGTAATTCTATGCTCAATTTTGTACGTTGTGCAAAATTTGATGTCAATCTGACTAACATGAGGAGTATGATGCCCAATTTGCTTGATATCGGGCGAAAAAATATATGTAAGCTATATCCACATATTAAGCGATTTCAAACAAACTTGTCACAGGTTAGGTTATACTAACTTTAGAACGTTTTGTTCCTATTGGTTCCTTGGTGCGTCAATTACATAAAATCAATCTATAATAAAATGGAGCTATATCTAAATCTGGACCGATTTTCACGAAACAAGGCAGACATCACTCTAGGCTCAATTCAGTACGTTATGCCAAATTTCGTGCAAATCGAAAGATATATAGCGACTTTGGTGAACCATTTACATGAAATCGGACGAAACTATATGTGGGAGCTATATAGAAATATGGACCGATTTTATCGAAACTTGGCAGACATCACTCTAGGCTCAATTCAGTACGTTGTGCAAAATTTCGGGCAAATCGAAAGATATATATGGATGTTGGTGCACAATTTACATGAAATCGGACGAAACTATATATGGGAGCTATATCTAAATCTGGACTGATTTTCACGAAACTTGGCAGACATAACTCTAGGCTCAATTCAGTACGTTATGCCAAATTTCGTGCAAATCGAAAGATATATATGGATTTTGGTCACAATTTACATGAAATCGGACGAAACTATATATGGTAGCTATATCTAAATCTTGACCGATTTTCACGGAGCTTGGCAGACATCATTCTAGACCTAAATGATTAGGCTGTACCAAATTTCGTGCTAATCGAAAGATATATAGGGACTTTGGGGCCCCATTTACATTAAATCGGACGAAACTATATATGTGAGCTATATCTAAATCGGGACCGATTTTCATGAAACTTGGCAGACATCATTCTAGGCCCAATTAAGTACGTTATGCCAAATTTCGTGCAAATCGAAGGATATATAGGGACTTTGGGGCACCATTTACATGAAATCGGACGAAACTATATATGGGAGCTATATCTAAATCTGGACCGATTTTCTTGAAACTGGGCAGACACCATTCTAGACTCAATTCAGTACGTTATGCCAAATTTCGTGCAAATCGAAAGATATATAGAGACTTTGGGGCACCATTTACATGAAATCGGACGAAACTATATATGGGAGCTATATCTAAATCTGGACCGATTTTCACTAAACTTGGCAGACATCATTCTAGGCTTAATTCAGTACGTTATGCCAAATTTCGTGCAAATCAAAAGATATATAGGGACTTTGGGGCACCATTTACATGAAATCGGACGAAACTATATATGGGAGCTATATCTAAATCTGGACCGATTTTCACGAAACTTGGCAGACATCATTCTAGACCTAAATGATTAGGCTGTACTAAATTTCGTGCAAATCGAAAGTTATATAGGGACTGTTTACATTAAATCGGTTAAATATATATATGGGAGCTATATCTAAATCTGAACCGATTTTTCCCAATTTCAATAGGGTTCGTCCTTGGGCCAAATAAGTGACCTATGCCAAATTTCATCCAATTCGGATCATAAATGCGACCTGTACTTTGTTTACAATTTAACATGGACAGACGGACGGACGGACGGACGGACGGACGGACAGACGGACATGCGTAAATCGACTCAGAAAGTGATTCTATGCATATTCTCAAAAGGAACCATGGGTCTATCTCGATTATTTTTGCCTGTTACAAACATATGCACAAAGACATAATACCCTGTACCACAGTGTGGTGAAGGGTATAATGACCAAAAAGGCTATCCAAATAAATAACCCAATATCCATTTAAGTCCCAAGCAGTCTCACAAAATAGGGAAACCCAAGCCAATAACGCTGCATGTGGATTTATTTGAAAGGGTACTTATGATGGAATTTTTCAAGGATCACCAGATTCATGATATTAAATTAGAAACATATTTTTTCTTGAACAAATGATCAAAACAGAATTGTCGAGAACGTTTATTCAGGATCATCAGATCCTCAAGTATGATATTTTGAAAGAATATTTTTCATGACCTATCAGAGGCTTTTTAATGACTGTTATTTCTTTAAACCTGAATCCTTAAATTAAAATAAGGTTCATAATTTTGTTTAAGGATATTTTTATTAAGTACTTTTTTACGAATTAGTTATAATAATTTTAAAGAAACTGTTTTCAAGCACATCATATTATTGTCTGTGTGTGTATCTTTATTTGTTTAAAAGACTTAAGATACGAACATTGTGTGGGAGTAATTAAAAAAACAAGAGAGGAGATTTTGTTATTTTATAAGAGCTACCAATAAGGAGAGAATTATATTTATGAGAGTAGTGGTAATTAGAACTGTTTAAAAGAAAGACTTAAGACACAAACGTGATGAGAGATTTTGGTTATTAAATATTTAAAGTATCTAAAGACTTAGGACACAAACTTTGTTGAGGGAGATATGTGGGAGAGGGGCAAAATAAAATGTTGGTAAGACGAAAGACTTAAGACACAAACATATTAAGCGAAACAATTTAAACAAAAATAAAACAATTTCTGAACAAAAGACTTATGACACAAACTTTGTTGTGAGAGAGTTGGTGAGTAAAATGTAATTAGATGAAAGACTTAAGACACATACATCGATATGGGAGTGAGCAAAATAAAATGAAATTAAAATGAAAGACTCAAGATACAAACTTATTAAGGGAATGATGTTTAATTGTTGACAGGCTATAAATAACAGATTTAAGACACAAACATGGATTTCTATAAAGAAAAAATCGGTGTCGGGTTCAATTAATATTTATTATTAATGGTACAACAGAAATATAAAGGGTACTCTTTTGAAATATATTTCCGTATAATTTTTTATGATTGTATTTTATTTTAATTCCAATAAATTTTAATTAAAAACACGTTTTATTTTTTTATTATTATTTTGTATTTATTTTTTATTTACTTAAAAACTAATATTTATAATGTTTAATAATACAAAAAATAAGCATTTGAAATACTTTATTTTGTTTCTTATGCTAATATTTATATGACTATGAATGTTAGATAGGGGTTTTTATTATTCTGAGGTATTGTTGTAGCGATTCTTGATTTGAATTTTTTGCATGACTGTCCCATGAATTTTTAGAGGACCTAAAATCTTGATTTTTGAAGGCCACTTTTTTCAAGGACTATACAAAAAATCCATTGGAGAGCCTTTTGAAATCTTCTTTTGTCATTTAGTAAGAGACTTTATAGGCAAACTGAAAGTTCAGGAAGTCGACCTAATGCTTCTGGGACACCTTATATACAAACTTGAGTATTAGAGTTTTTTACACTTCCATTAAGGGACTGTCAAAAATTTCAATGCAACTTGGGGGCTGAAATGTCAGGGAGTCCTTATATGCCAGCTTGAGGTTTAGCGTATCTTTATAGGCCTGCTGAAAGGTGTGATATGGCTTCCGTGGAGTCTCTATAAGTGAGTGAAGGTTTAGAGAGTCTTGAGCAGAGCTGAAGGTCTATGGAATTCTTAAAACTCAACTGAAGTTTTAAGTGTTTGGATTTTTAACGACCACTTTTTTCGAAGGACTCTCAAAAATTCCGTTGAAGAACCTAAGGTATTCCTTTCTGATGGGAAAAAATTTTAAGACTTCTTCTGTACGCTGAAAGCTTTGTCATTTAGTGTGACTCTTTATGGGCAACCTGAAGATTCAAAAAGTGGAGTTGACATTTCAGGGAGTCCTTATATGCCAGCTCGAGGTTTAGAGTTTCTTTATAGGCCTGCTGAAAGGTGTGATGAGGCTCTGTTCAGGGAGCCCGTCTTTATAGATGGCTTAATAGCCAAGCTGGAGGCCTATAAATTCTTATAGACGAGCTGAAGGTTCAGGGTGTCTTCATAGGCGAGCTGAAGATTCACAGAGTCCTAAGTCCCATTGAGTCCTAATAAGCGAAGATTTGGAGTTAGAAGAGAAAAAGATCCGATGAATTTTTAAATGCAAGTTGAAGATCCATGTTGGCTTTTAGGTGTGTAGCTGATTTCTTCAATTCAAAATTTCAAGATTGTTTTTTGCTGTACAAATTATCTTACGTCAAAAATCGAAGTGAAGGATATTTCGTCAGGGTACCTTAGAGATTTATACAGATTTATTTACACTATTTTTTCGGAGCCGGGATATAATAGTTATTCTAATTTTTTCTGGTATTCAAAATTTTTTTTAAATTATATCTTTTGTGGTCCGGATTTTTTTAGTTTCTAAAATATAATTTTTTTCCAATATTTTTTGATACTCTAATTTTTAAAAATCATATTTTTTTCTAATCTGGTTTTTTGGTTTGTTTAAAAAATACCTTACCTATTTTATTTGTTTATTTCTATATATGTACGTCTAACCTTTCAGGAGATTTTTTGGGGTAACCTATGGTCAAGTTTTTTTTTTTGGTTTTTATTTTTTTCTCCCCTAACCCTAAAATCTACCCCCCGTTATTAGAATATTAATCTTGGCCAGATATCGTGTCTTTTTCAAAGAAATATCCAGCAAACCCATGGCCTTAAAGGCCCGTTGGCGTCGTGGTCGCATGACACCGGTGGTCGCCAAGGCTTCAATTTCGGCTGCGCTTTCATCTTCTTCATCCAAACTGGATAAGGAGGAAGTTATATCCAGCGAAGCATTTAAACGCGACTTCGATAGCGTTTGCTTGGGACTTCGAAACTGCTTCTTTAGAGGTGGCAAACTGGTGGGCGGTGGCATAATATTACTTAAATCTTTCAAGCTTTCCCTTTGCGTCAAGGTGGATTTTTGAAAATGCCTTGCCCTGGGTTGCAGCGGGGTTGAGGTGCAACGATTCTCTTTGTCCGGCCACGCTGATTTGGGTCTTAAACACTCCAGGGAATTGTTTAAATTACTGCTTGTATCTCTGGCAGAAATATTTGATAAATTTTCATCTTGCAGGTATGACTGGCGCGTGCCATTTACAGCCCATTTCAGCATTTTGAAAGGAGGAAATATTTTTATAAGCTAGAAATAAATTTTTTCAATACAATTTTTATTTAAAATATTTTCTGGACTTACCTTGCGTTTAAAATTTGTTTAGGGTATTCAAATTATTTTCCAAAAAAATATTTAATTTTTAAAACATTTTCTCTAAACTCCAAAGGACTGACTGATAGACTTGACGCCACCACACTCAAGTTGGATACTGAAACAACTACACCGCTCATCCTTTTATTTAAATACCAAATTAGAAAAATTTAACCAAAAAATATACCTCTTCTAACGCACCTTTACCTTAGAAACTCTCTTTCTTATGCTCTCTCCTTACTCTACTCTGTCTCTCTCTCACCTTCCTTTTCTAGGAATTGTTACATTGTAGTAATAAAAACACCCAGGTAAACGGAATGTAAATAGATCCCCTTTTATTTTCTTGAAAACCATCTGTTATCCTGTTTGGCATGTGTTCTGGTATCCGCATTCCGCAGTTGTTGTGTCGTGGAAAAAACACGAGCCACACATGGATTAAAGTGTTCGCTTTCAAGGTAGTTTTCTACACAAATGTACTCTCAATTTTTGTTGTAATTTTATGGCCCTATTTTTATTGCCCTCCGCCATTTGGCCAATTGGTATTCTGCGAATTTTCAAGTGATTTGAAATTTTTGGTAAGCATCTTGTTAACAATTAGAATAAATATTTACCGAAGTAATAAAATGGTAATTACTGAGTTAATAAGGTCTAGACGAGAGAGAGCGGGGAGAGAGAGAATTTTGAACTATTGAGAGAGTTGGAAAGAAGAAAATTAAACTAGGAAATTATTTCAGGTATTTGTTTTTCTTCTAGAGGAAATAAATTCCAAAAAAGATGTTTCTAAAACCGGAAGGACTTCGGATCTGCTTATTATATTTAAGCAGATAGATGTTCTAAGGTTAAGTAGAGAGAGGTTCTAAGGTCCTCTTGCCTTATAGGAAAATTTATTATAAGACTTCTCTGTATGGTGAAGGATTTGTATTTTAATCTTTATATGAATGCTGGATGTTGAGGAACTCGAACTGAAGGTTCGGCGAGTCCTTATATGCGGCCTGGAAGTCTAGAGGTCCCTGCTATAAGACATGCTGAGGCTTCGAGCAGTCTTTATAGATAGGCTAAAGGTATGGAGACTTTTTTAGACCTGCTGAAAGCTAAGCTGAGGCTTCAGGGAGTTTTTTATATGAGCTGGGGGCTTAGAGAGGCTTCTGAAGGCTACTCCTTAGGTAGATAAAGGCCCTAAGATATCATTCTATTATAGGGAAAATTATTATAAGACTTATCTTGTATGTTGAAGACCTTGCCTTTTAGTTGGAGTCTTTATAGTCAACCTGAGGGTTCAGGAAGTTGAGCTGAAGGTACAGATAATCCGTATATACGAGCTGAGGTTCAGAGATTCATCACAAGTCTGATGAAAGGCGAGCTGAAGACTCAGGGAGTCCTTATATCCGCGATTAAAGTTCAGAGATTCTTTACAGACTTGCTGAACGGCAAGCTAAGGCTTCAATGAATCTTTATAGGTGAGCTAAGGACTTAGAGAGCATACTGAAGGCTACTAATTATGTAGAGAAATGCCCTAAAGTTTTATTATCTTATAGGGAATCTTGTTATAGTATATTATATTATATTGCTAGTCTTTATATGCAACCAGAAGGTTCATAAAATCGGACTGAAGGTTCGGGGAGTCCTGATATACGAATATGAGGTTCAGAGATTCTTTACATACCTGACGAAATGCGATCTAAGGTTTCAAGGAGTCTTTATAGTTGAGCTATAGGCTTAGAGAGGCTACTCCTTAGGTAGAGAAAGGCCCAAAGTTATTCTTCTCGTCTCGTATTGTAATTCATTGTGAGTCGTGGACAATGGACAATTCTTATATGCAGAATGTAGTACTGAGAGGCAAGCTAAGGCTTCAGGCAGTCCTTATAGGTGAGCTGAAGGCTCATGGAATTCTAAGAAACCAGCAGAAGTCGATCAGATGATCCTGGGAGTCAATCCGAAGGTCTAGGAAGTCGATCTGAAGGTTCAGATAGTCGTTATATGTGAGCTCGAGGTTCAGAGAGGCAGTCTTTATAATACGAACCAGATTTCAGGTTTGAGGAAATCATTCATTATAGGCGAGCTTTAGTTTCTGATATCCTTTATAGAAGATTTGAAGGTTCACAGAGTTTTACTAGGAGAACTTTCAGAAAGTTCAAGGTTCTACACTGGTTCAGGGAGTTCTTGTTCATGAGTTCTATTGTAGGGAGAATTATTATAAGGATTCTCCTGTGGGCTTAGTCTATGAGTAGGAGTGTAAAGATTCAGGAAGTCGAACTGTTGGTTCAGGTTAATAGGTAAGCCGAAGCTTTAGAGTGAGTTCTATTGTAGGGAGAATTATTATAAGGATTCTCCTGTGGGCTTAGTCTATGAGTAGGAGTGTAAAGATTCAGGAAGTCGAACTGTTGGTTCAGGTTAATAGGTAAGCCGAAGCTTTAGAGAGAATCGTAATAGCAAAGTTGAAGGATCGTGGAATTCTTATAAAACGACTGAGGTTACTGGGAGTCATTATAGATGTGGTGAAGGTTCAGATATCCTCTATAGAATAGATGAAGATTTACCGAATCTTAATGGACAAGCTGACGTTTCAGAAAGTTCTTATTCAGGGTGCCCGTATAGAAGATTCAAGAAGCCTTTGAAGGCGAGGCGAACGTTCTAGAAGACTTCTTATGCGAGGTTAAGGTTCAGGAAGTTATTACAGGCGCCCTGAAGTTTCGAATATTTATTAGATTTATTATATTATTTATCAAAGAGTTCAAGATTCAGAAATTCTTCATAGGCAAATTATATGTTCAAGGAGTATGTGTAGACGAGCTGAAGGTTCAGGTAGTATTTATAGGTAATCTGGAAGTTCAGGGAGTTATTATAGAGAAGTAGACTGGTCAGAGAGCCCTTATGGGCAGACTGAGTTTTTGGAGTTCTTAAAGATTATTCAGGAAGTCCTTATATACGAACTGAAGGTTAATATAGCCTTCGAAGGCGAGCATAAATTTCACGGAATATTAATAGACAAGCTGAAGGCTCATATATCCTTCAAAAAGGGTTAAAGCTCCAGGTAGTTGTTGTAGACGGGGAATCTTCTATTATAGATGAACTGAAGCTCCAATATATAGGCGAACTAATGACTAATAATAGGCGAGCTAAATTATCCGAGAGTTTTCAAAAAAAAAACACCCTTGTCCCTGGGATAATCCTTGAAGAATATTCTTAAAAAATCGCATTGAAAAATATTCGTTAAAAAATCCTCGCCTGAACCTCGGTTAGTCATCGATTCTTTGACTAGAATAGTCCTTGAAAAATATTCCTTTAAAAAAATCCACGTTTCTATAGGAAATACCTGAGCTGAATACCTTTCGAAAAAGATGTACAATTTTCCTACTTCTCAATTTTCATAAAACAAACATCTTCTCATCTTCAGCTGTCCGATGGTGTAGCACGAGCCGGGTGAATTAACAAATAAAATAAAATCAATAATTATTTTTTCAATATTTGTTCGAATAATACATTAGTGTGCATATGTATGTGTGAGTGAGTGTGTGTGGGACTACCTCAGCAGTTATCTTACAAAAGAAACCAGTCAGAAAACACACCTTCCTTCAGATAGAAGAAGAAAATTGTCCATGTCGAACAACAGCAACAACAATAAATATCCTGTACTCAATTAAACGGCTGTTTTTGTGGTGTTGGTGTTGTTGTAGGCGATTAATGAAGACAATAATGACGAAGTGAAATCGTCGATCTGACATTCCATAACATTGAACAATCATTTCCCAATCATCGGCATTTTGCGCGCCAAGAAAACAACTGCCTTTAGAAGAAAGAGACGCACACAAAAGATCCAAGAAATAAATCAAAATTGTATAATTCTCTAAGGAGGGAAGCAGAGCGTAGGGAGAGAGGGGGACCTCTAAATCTTATCTTCGACAATCAATCAAACAACAGCAACAACAAATAAAAATGCCTTGTCATTTTATGCTTATCTCCGAATTCGAATCAGAGCAAATATTCAAAGACAATTTTAAGGTATTTCACACCAAGTCCTTGCCAAACGAATTCCATGGGGTTCAAGGATATTCTGCTTTACTTTTATGGTGCAATTGAGTTTCTTCGTGTGTGTGTGTGTGTTACAATTTACCCTTGTTCTAATAACCTTAATGAATGATCCTTTGGGTTTGATAACAATTAATCAAAATGGGAATCTACGTTCCGCTGTAGTCAAGCTAATCGAAAAAAGCAGAGTCCTGGAAGGAAGGAAGAAGAACACCTTTTTTGACAAATTCCAAATTTTGTTTTTTTTTTTTTTTTTTGTTAATGAAATATTATTAGCTCTGGATTTTCTGCTTCAATTAATGATATTTTTTCTTTCAAATTTCCATTATCCTTTAAGTGATTTCTTCCACTCTCTCTCTTTCTTCCCCTTTTTCTCTGCGTCTTCCGCATTCATTTGATTTCATCCATAAATTTGTGTTCTTCTTCAGCTTTTGTGTAACAAATTGCATTAAGTTTGACGAAAAACTGTCAAAAATTTAGAGCAATCCGTCATGCATTGAAGATTTGGAAAAGACTTGACTTTTAGTCCTTGCCGGTCCTGGAAGTTCACACAAAAGCAGGCATCTAAGCATCCATAGGGATCACAAGGCAATTAGTGCACAAAATGTAAGGCAAAATCATTAACAGCTAGAATATTTTTCAAGGGCCAACTGAGGCGTGGATTTATTAAAGAATATTTTTCAAGGGCCAACTGAGGCGTGGATTTATTAAAGAATATTAATCAAGGGCCAACTGAGGCGTGGATTTATAAAAGAATATTTTTCAAGGGCCAACTGAGGCGTGGATTTATTAAAAAATATTTTTCAAGGGCCAACTGAGGCGTGGATTTAAAGAATATTTTTCAAGGGCCAACTGAGGCGTGGATTTATTAAAGAATATTTTTCAAGGGCCAACTGAGGCGTGGATTTATTAAAGAATATTTTTCAAGGGCCAACTGAGGCGTGGATTTATTAAAGAATATTTTTCAAGGGCCAACTGAGGCGTGGATTTATTAAAGAATATTTTTCAAGGGCCAACTGAGGCGTGGATTTATTAAAGAAGATTTTTCAAGGAATATTTTTCAAGGGCCAACTGAGGCGTGGATTTATTAAAGAATATTTTTCAAGGGCCAACTGAGGCGTGGATTTATTAAAGAATATTTTTCAAGGGCCAACTGAGGCGTGGATTTATTAAAGAATATTTTTCAAGGGCCAACTGAGGCGTGGATTTATTAAAGAATATTTTTCAAGGGCCAACTGAGGCGTGGATTTATTAAAGAATATTTTTCAAGGGCCAACTGAGGCGTGGATTTATTAAAGAATATTTTTCAAGGGCCAACTGAGGCGTGGATTTATTAAAGAATATTTTTCAAGGGCCAACTGAGGCGTGGATTTATTAAAGAATATTTTTCAAGGGCCAACTGAGGCGTGGATTTATTAAAGAATATTTTTCAAGGGCCAACTGAGGCGTGGATTTATTAAAGAATATTTTTCAAGGGCCAACTGAGGCGTGGATTTATTAAAGAATATTTTTCAAGGGCCAACTGAGGCGTGGATTTATTAAAGAATATTTTTCAAGGGCCAACTGAGGCGTGGATTTATTAAAGAATATTTTTCAAGGGCCAACTGAGGCGTGGATTTATTAAAGAATATTTTTCAAGGGCCAACTGAGGCGTGGATTTATTAAAGAATATTTTTCAAGGGCCAACTGAGGCGTGGATTTATTAAAGAATATTTTTCAAGGGCCAACTGAGGCGTGGATTTATTAAAGAATATTTTTCAAGGGCCAACTGAGGCGTGGATTTATTAAAGAATATTTTTCAAGGGCCAACTGAGGCGTGGATTTATTAAAGAATATTTTTCAAGGGCCAACTGAGGCGTGGATTTATTAAAGAATATTTTTCAAGGGCCAACTGAGGCGTGGATTTATTAAAGAATATTTTTCAAGGGCCAACTGAGGCGTGGATTTATTAAAGAATATTTTTCAAGGGCCAACTGAGGCGTGGATTTATTAAAGAATATTTTTCAAGGGCCAACTGAGGCGTGGATTTATTAAAGAATATTTTTCAAGGGCCAACTGAGGCGTGGATTTATTAAAGAATATTTTTCAAGGGCCAACTGAGGCGTGGATTTATTAAAGAATATTTTTCAAGGGCCAACTGAGGCGTGGATTTATTAAAGAATATTTTTCAAGGGCCAACTGAGGCGTGGATTTATTAAAGAATATTTTTCAAGGGCCAACTGAGGCGTGGATTTATTAAAGAATATTTTTCAAGGGCCAACTGAGGCGTGGATTTATTAAAGAATATTTTTCAAGGGCCAACTGAGGCGTGGATTTATTAAAGAATATTTTTCAAGGGCCAACTGAGGCGTGGATTTATTAAAGAATATTTTTCAAGGGCCAACTGAGGCGTGGATTTATTAAAGAATATTTTTCAAGGGCCAACTGAGGCGTGGATTTATTAAAGAATATTTTTCAAGGGCCAACTGAGGCGTGGATTTATTAAAGAATATTTTTCAAGGGCCAACTGAGGCGTGGATTTATTAAAGAATATTTTTCAAGGGCCAACTGAGGCGTGGATTTATTAAAGAATATTTTTCAAGGGCCAACTGAGGCGTGGATTTATTAAAGAATATTTTTCAAGGGCCAACTGAGGCGTGGATTTATTAAAGAATATTTTTCAAGGGCCAACTGAGGCGTGGATTTATTAAAGAATATTTTTCAAGGGCCAACTGAGGCGTGGATTTATTAAAGAATATTTTTCAAGGGCCAACTGAGGCGTGGATTTATTAAAGAATATTTTTCAAGGGCCAACTGAGGCGTGGATTTATTAAAGAATATTTTTCAAGGGCCAACTGAGGCGTGGATTTATTAAAGAATATTTTTCAAGGGCCAACTGAGGCGTGGATTTATTAAAGAATATTTTTCAAGGGCCAACTGAGGCGTGGATTTATTAAAGAATATTTTTCAAGGGCCAACTGAGGCGTGGATTTATTAAAGAATATTTTTCAAGGGCCAACTGAGGCGTGGATTTATTAAAGAATATTTTTCAAGGGCCAACTGAGGCGTGGATTTATTAAAGAATATTTTTCAAGGGCCAACTGAGGCGTGGATTTATTAAAGAATATTTTTCAAGGGCCAACTGAGGCGTGGATTTATTAAAGAATATTTTTCAAGGGCCAACTGAGGCGTGGATTTATTAAAGAATATTTTTCAAGGGCCAACTGAGGCGTGGATTTATTAAAGAATATTTTTCAAGGGCCAACTGAGGCGTGGATTTATTAAAGAATATTTTTCAAGGGCCAACTGAGGCGTGGATTTATTAAAGAATATTTTTCAAGGGCCAACTGAGGCGTGGATTTATTAAAGAATATTTTTCAAGGGCCAACTGAGGCGTGGATTTATTAAAGAATATTTTTCAAGGGCCAACTGAGGCGTGGATTTATTAAAGAATATTTTTCAAGGGCCAACTGAGGCGTGGATTTATTAAAAAGAAGATTTTTCAAG